>NW_007731484.1:125172-128117 GCF_000696425.1 Galeopterus variegatus
CCCGGTACGGGCGCGACACCGAGGGTTGCGATCCCGTTGCCGGTCAGTAAAAAAGACAAAAAGGAAAAAAAAAAAAGAAATTCTTTCTTCTGCTTGCTCTAGCCTGCTGCTTAAGCTCTTGGTTGTGTTTTTTATTTCACTGAATGAATCCTTCAGTCCCAGGAGTTCTACTACATTCTTTTATAAGGTATTAATCTCTTTGTTAATTTCCTCCTTCATATCCTAGACAGTTTTTATCATTTCACTGTGTTGTCTAACTGAGTCTTCTTGTATCTCATTGAGTTTCCTTAGGATTGTTGCTTGGAATTCCTTCTCTGTCACTTTAAATACTTGAGAACTATTGTATCCTTTGATGGTGTCATATTTTCTCATTTTTTCATACGTCTAGTATCTCTGCATTAAAATACAGATAAATCTTGAGGACAATATGCTCAGTGAAAGAAGCCGGACACAAAAGGACAAATACTGTATGATTCCATTCATGAAGTTCCTACAGTCATCAGATTCACAGAGACAGAAAGTAGAATGGTGGGTGCCAGAAGGAGGAGGAATGGGGAGTTAGTGTTTAATGGGGACAGAGTTTCAGATTTGCAAGATATAAAAAGTTCTGGAGGGCTGTCTAGTTAGCTCAGTTGGTTAGAGTGCGGTGTTACAACACCAAGGTCAAGGGTTTGAGTCCCCGTACTGGCCAGCCGCCAAAAAAAAAAAACATACAGTAAAAAGTTCCGGAGATGGATGATGGTGTTAGCTACACCTCAACATGAATGTACTTAACAATACTGAATTGTACACTTCAAAATGGTAAATTTTATGTTGTGTGTATTTTGTCACAATTTTTAAATTTTCTTATTTTTTTAGTATTTTTTTTTAATATGAAGAAAAGGTATAAAAAATTTTAATCATAGTTTTACAAGACACAAGAGCCTGGAGGCAGACCTCTTTAAAAAACTGTAAGTACACTAATAAAAGTACGAAGATACTTGAAAAAGTTCATGGAAAGATTAGTATTATCTTTTAATTCTATTTTTCGACAAACTTTTTTTAAGCAGCCTCATATTCTTAGGTATCCCATTATCTTTAAATACCATGAAAATAATCAAATTATAAAAATTTTTTTCTAAGTGAAAAACAATGATGAACTGATTTTCTATTTCAAAAAGTCAAATGTAAAGTTAACTTGAAGATAATGTCACCCCTTGTAGTCCCCACTCTCAGCATGTACAGTCCTGGTTTTCAATCCACAATTCCCCAAGAACAAAGAGGCAGGAAGCACATTTATGTTAATCTTATTTCTGAATGTCTCTCATACAAGAAAAACACTCCAGCCACATGAATTTTTAGGGCCAAAGTCTTGCTAATTTTAAACATTAGGTTCTACTTTTCTATTTGTATAAACCTAAAGGAACAAACAATATTCAAATTAAATTAATGCAAATTTTCAAATCCAATCATTCCCACAGCTGTAAGTCCACTTTAAGTTTTAAGCTCTGAAGACAAAGTATTAAATATTTTATATTCTCATCCTTAACACCTAAATGTAGAAATCCCGTCTTTAAGAACTGGCACCATAGGCTCTACTTGTCACAAAGCTGAGTAAAGAATTGGAAACCTTAAGAAATCTTGGATTCACGCTCTCCATCCTTTTTAACCTAAAACTCCACCCACTTAGTTACTCACGCTTCTGAGGCCGCCCCATCCTGTCTCTTTCCACCATGGATACAGACAAAATTAGTCCAAGATCACTGCTCTTTACGGATTGAGGAAATACAGCCAGTCCAGCACCTGTAAGCTTTGCCTATGACTGGAGCAGGCCTCCAGCTGCCACAAACAGACCATCCATCAGAAGCACTGGTCTGAAGGCTGAGAAAGGCATACTGCACACAGAGATGGTGCTGTCCACGTGGCCAGGATATGCAGGTTTCTACCATGGGGCTGGGGGACCACACATCTGCCCCCCAAAAAGGGAGGGGGTGGGAGGGCTCCTCGCCCACCATGAGATGAACCTGACCACCCTCACTAGACGCCACGTTGCCAAGAAAGACATTCCTGTCTGACACCAAGATAGCAGGCATCACTCTGGTCTCTGCATGCCCAGATGCTGCTCTTTCTCATTAGGAAAATGCCAATGACCAAACTCTCTGGATGACGTCTGAACCAGGACTTTTTTCACTCTTTCACCCACAGTGCCTGGGACTCAACAGTGCAGCACTGTGCTCAACATGGTAAAGAGAGCGGGACACCAGGTGTACATGGACTCTTGCTTTTGCACCACTGCAGCACTCCCACCCACTGGACACTCCTTTGAGCTCAGCTGAGGAACCATTTCCTCCATGAGCCACCCTAGAGCTACTCACACCACAAGCATTAATCCAGCCCTCGCCAGTAACCCCCAGAGACCAGGGCATTTTCTGGACTATATTCAACACTTCACTGAGTTTATTGTTTAAAAAACGTCTATCTGGTATCATAGTCATCAGTGAGATACAAATTAAAATCACAGTGAAGTACCACTACACACCTACTACGGTTACTAAAATTAGAAAGACTAGCCATACCGGGCCGGCCCGGTGGCGCAATGGAGAGTGCGCCGCTTGGGAGCGCAGTGGCGCTCCCGCCGAGGGTTCGGATCCCATGTGGAGACCGGTTCCTGCTCACTGGCTGAGCGCAGTGCGGGCGCAACAACCGAGGGTTGCAATCCCATTGCCAGTCAGTAAAAAAGACAAAAAGGAAAAAAAAAAAAGAAAGACTAGCCATACCAAGTGCTGGCAAGATTGTGGGGCAACGAGAACTCTCATGCACTGAGAAATGGTGCAGCCACTTTGGAAAATGTTTTGGCAGTTTCTTAAAAAGTGAAACATACAATGGTACTTCAAAAAGTTCACTGAAGGGCTGGCCCGGTGGCGCACTGGATAGTGCGCTGCTTGGGAAGCGCGGCGGCGCTCCCG
>NW_007731484.1:128456-149926 GCF_000696425.1 Galeopterus variegatus
CGGGGGCAACACTGGGGGTTGCGATCCGTTGCCGGACACGGAAAAAGACAAAAGACAAAAAAAAAAAAAAAAAAAGTTCACTGAAAAACAGAATTAAAAGATATTGGTTAGAGCACAGTGTTACAACACCACGGTCAAGGGTTTGGATCCCAATACTGTTCAGCTGCCAAAAAAAAAAAAAGATAAAAAAGATAATATGAATCCATGAACTCTCTGAAGTACTCTCGGAGACCTTCCATACGACCCCACCATTCCACTCCTAGGTATCTACCCAAGCATGATGAAAACATGCGTCCACACAAAGATTTGTTCACAAATGCTTTACTCCTACCAGCCAACAACTGGAAACAACCTGAATGTCTATCAGCTGGTAAGTAGATAAACAGCACATACAGCACCCAGCCTTAAAAGGGACCGATCACTGATAAACTGACAAACATAGCACGAGCGAGTCTACGATGAGGCAGAGAAGTTTTGACTCCTTCATGATTCCTTTTCTGTAAACTTTTAGAAATGGCAAAGCTAGAGGGACCAAGAGCAGGTCAGTGGCTGCTGGGGTCGGGGAGATTGTGTAAGTGCTGAGTGAAATGACCTGTATCTGGATTGTGGTGGTGGCTGCGTGGCTGCATGCACTTGTCAAAATCCAAACTGCACACTGAAAATGGATGAATTTTATTGTGAATAAATTACATTTCATAAAGCTGGTAAATTTATTCTGTCAAAATATTCCAGGGAAAAAAAGGAGCAAAAGATGAAAGAACATCAACAAAACGGTGGGCACCAGTGCAAGTGGTCAACAGGAGGCTCCACAGGAGGATGGTGGAAGGAGCCCCGTGCACGTGAGCCGTGACAGTTCCTCGGTGAAAAGCTGTGTTTTCTTAAGTCTTTCTGTGCCTACAATAACACAAGCTAGTTATGGGAAGAAACGATGAATTTTTAAATTCATCTTTGTATCCCCAATGCCTAGAATCTAGTAAACACCAGTAGTTATTTATAAAATTAATGTGTGATAAACACCTGAAGATGATCAGTCATAAGAAATTACCATGTCTCTACAGAGTATGAAAACACAACAGTTGTTTTCTAAAGATTTCAAGGTTGAGACTATGCCAGTCAACGTGATAATAACTACATGCCACCCAAAATGTAACGGTCTGCACAACAAGCGCTGATCCTTGCTCACAAGCCTGCAGGTCCACTGAGGCTCACTGACCTCGATAGGCCTGACTGGGCTTACCTGGCGAGGCCTGCCCCAAGTGCCTCTCCACCTGTCCCTGTGGCCAGCCAGAGCATGTTCTCCTGGTGGAGGCAGGAAGGTCCCCCAGAGGCACAGGGAAACCAGAAATTCTCCTTTGGCTCAGGTTTGGAACTGGCACACGACACTTCTGCCCACTCCACAAGCCTAGTCACATGACCAAGCCCAGCCTCGTTCCTCAAATAAAATCACAGAGAAGCCACCTGGACCTACAGCTTCCTTGATGGCAAGTTTTTATTTATTTATTTATTTATTTTTATATTATTTATTGAATCAAAATTGATTATACATATTTTGGGGGTTCAACATTGAGATATGTTGATCAAATCAATATTACTAGCATATATATTGTTACAAATCATAATTATTCTTTATGCCCCTTGTCCAACCTCTCCCCATCCCCCTCTTCATCCTCCTCCCCCCTCTAATGACCCTAGATTTCTTCTCTCCTTCTGAAAGAGTAATGGTTACTCTGCTGATTTGTGGCCTAGATGATCTGTCCGATGCTGAGAGTTGTGATCAAGTCCCCCAATGTTATCAGAGCAGAGGCTTCTTCCGTCACTCTGAAATGGGCTTTGTGGAGAGAGACATCCTCTTCTTTTCATTGGTCTCTGCTGGTGACTCTCCTTTTGTCAATGCACTCCAGTGGTTGGTAGACCATCTGTGTCGTAATTGTGGTTTTTAGCTGCTTTCACGGCAGCCATGGTTATTGTGGTGGCTGCGGTGGGCCACCCACATGGAGGTGATGTTTTTGGCATGCTCCTTGCCACTGGCAGTGTGCCTGGTTGTGGGGTGTGTCTGGTCCCCAACTCCATGCCTTGGGTCCCTGGATGGGCCCTGAGGCGCTGGCACAGTGTGCCTGGTTGTGGGAGGGGGGTCCAGTCCCTTTTTCCATGCCTTGAGTCACCAGGCATCGTGTGTCTGGTTATGGGCTGGGGGTCCGGTCCTCTTCTCCATACTTCGGGTCCCCAGGCAGGCCCCAAGGCGCTGGCGCGGTGTGCCTGGTTGTGGGAAGGGATTGATGGCAAGTTTTTAAATTAGAGATCCAACTTTCTCTTTTTTTTTTTTTTTTCCTTTTTGTCTTTTTCTGTGTCCGGCAACGGATCGCAACCCTCAGTGTCGCCCCCGTACCAGACCGGGACCAGCAACGGGATCGCAACCCTCGGTGTTGCTCCCGCGCCTCGCTCAGCCAGTGAGCGGGAACCGGTCTGTATGTGGGATCCGAACCCTCGGCGGGAGCACCACCGCGCTTCCCAAGCGGCGCACTACAGCAGTGCACCACCGGGCCGGCCCCAACTTTCTCTTTTTTAAAAAGATGACCGGTCGGGGCGGCCCGGTGGTGCACTGCTACAGTGCGCTGCTTGGGAGCGCAGCAGCGCTCCCGCCGAGGGTTCGGATCCCACATACAGACTGGCCGCTCACTGGCTGAGCGAGGTGTGGGCACAACACTGAGGGTTGCGATCGCGTTGCTGGTCCCAGTCCGGTAGGGGCGCGACACTGAGGGTTGCGATCCGTTGCCGGTCACGAAAAAAGACAAAAAAAGGAAAAAAAATAAAAATAAAAATAAAAAAAATAAAAAGATGACCGGTAAGGGGATCTTAACCACTGACTTGGTGTTGTCAGCACCATGCTCTCCCAAGTGAGCAACCGGCCATCCCTATATAGGGATCCAAACCCCTGGCCTTGGTGTTATCAGCACCACACTCTCCCAAGCGAGCCACGGGCCGGCCCTAGAGATTCAACTTTCTAGCTCACCAGACTTCTCAAGTTTCATCACCTTTTGTCTGTTTGTTGTTATGTATTTTATTTCTATATGCATTTGAAACTCCACAAGACATTATTGAACAACGATCAGTTAAATTTACCTACACATCTACCACTTTCTTTTTCATTCTTTTCTACATCTCTGACTCTCATCTGGAATTATTTTTCTTTACAATTTCACCTGGGATTAACACCCTTTAGAGTTTCCTTTTACACAGGACTTGCGGTGGGAAATTCTCTCCATTTCTGTTGTGAAAAGGCCTGTTTTAGCTTCATGCTAAGGGATGTTTTGCTGGGTGTGGACTCCTCGGCAGGCTGTTGGTTCCTCAGCACTGGGGAGAGCATTCTGCTGCTCCTGCTTTCCATTGTCACCGCTGCTCCTTGCAGATGTCCATCCTTCCCCTCTGGCTACTTTTAAACTTTCTGTCTTCAGATTTCTGCATTTCGCAATAACATATCTAAGAGTAGGTCTCTTTTTATTTATTCTGTGTTTGTTTTGTGAATTCTTAAAGGTTCTCTTTAATTAAACACTGCCTGTCACATCATCGCCCCTTTCCCACCTCCTCACTCTACCCCGATGTCTCCCACCCACTCTTCTGCTTTTCTACTTGCTCTGGCTATTCTCAAGAGAGCTTTTTTCTGACCTATCTTTCAGAACACTAAATCTCTCTAAACTGGCATTATATCCATCCATTGAGTTCATTTCGGTTACTGCACATTTCAGTTCTAGAATCTGCTATGTAACTTTTTATACTTTCCAAGGATCCTGCTCAGATTTTCAAGTTTGTCTTTTATTTATTTAAACCCTGGTAAACCTGTTATTTGTCCTGATCTGAATCTGGTATCACAGGTCTCTGTGATTCCGTGTCAGTGGCCTCTGCTGGAGATTCCTCATAATGTCCTGTTTCTCTGTGTGCCTGGTTATTGCTGACCATATGCTGGACGTTATATTTGAAGAATCAGCTGGAGGAATCATCTGACACCTATGATTACAGCATCCCCCTCCAGGGAGGTTTGTTTCTCCTCACCACAACCAAGTAGGGAGTTTGAGGTTGCTTGGAGCAGCAGATGTCCAGAAGCCCAGCTGCAGGCCTGGGGAGGACTTGGTTACTGCCAGTCCACTCTTGCCCTGGGGGTACTGCCTTTTGTGAGGGGTGGGTCTCAGTTTAAAGTGGAAGGCGGTCTCCAGTTCTGGACAGCTTTGACTTTTTTCCCTGTAGACCAGAGCTCCTCAACCTCATAACTACTGACATCTTCGGCCAGATAATTCTTTGGTGTGGGGACTGTTCTATGTTGGGTGTTCAGCAGCCTCCCGGCCTCTACCTGCTAGATATCAGTAGATCCCCCCCCTTCCCCAGTTGTGACAACCAGTAATGTCTCCTGGTATTGCTAAATATCTTGGGGGCAGGAGGGAGTCAGGGGTGGGGCAAAATCGCCCTGATTGATAACTACTGCTCTAGACCTTCAAAGGTCACCAAAAACATAGCTCAGTTTTGTGTGTTTCTTTGGGATTAGCAAATGCTCTCAAGTTACCATAGTTGCTTAAGTGGGTTCTTGCCTTCTCCAAGGTATGGCTTAGTAATTATACTTTTTCCCTGTTACTCTTTAATGCTTTGAAGATTTTTTTTAATGCTATGTTTTTTTGTTTTTTTTGGTTTTTTTGCACAGCTGGCTGGTACAGGGATCTGAATCCTTAACCCTGATGTCTTATCTTTTTAAATTGTTTTCAGTGGAAGTGCTATGGGTTAAACATGTCCCCAAGAAGTTCATGTACTGGAAATAATCCCCACAGTAACAGTGTTAAGAGGACAGGAAATCCAATTACGGTGTTTCAAAGGTGAAGGATGGTGCCCTGTGAATGGACTGATCCACTCATGGAGTCATGGGTGTGCTTCCAGTGGCTTCAAAAGGAGAGCAAGTGAGGTCAGCTTTCTTGCTCAGCCTGTTCTAGCCATGTGACACCTGGTCAACCTGGGACCCTGTAGAGAGTCCCACTAAGAAGAAGGCCCTCACCAGATGTGCTCCCTGGACTTTGGGTTTCCCAGCCTCTGAAACTATAAGAAATAAATTTCATTCCTTTATAAACTACCTAGTATCTGTTATAAGCAACAGAAAATGGACTAATACAGGAAGGGTTGGTCTAAATCTGCAGTGTCCAACATGGAGGCCTCTGGCCACACATGGTTACTGACCACTTGAAATGTGGTGGTCCAAACTGAGATGTGCTCTAAGTATAAAATACATGCCAGATTTTGAAAACTTGGTATGATAAAACATGTAAAATATTTCAGTAATTTTTTCACTGACTCCATATCGCAATGATATTTTAGGTACATTGGGCTAAATAAAATATATCATTAAAGTTCCTTTCATCTGCTTCGTTTCACTTTTTTCAATAAGAATACTAGAAAATCTAGACTCAGGAATGTGGCCTATACTATATTTCTCCTGGATGGCACAGACAGAAGTCACCTAATTCACATAACTGGAAGGAGAGCCCCAGACTGACATTTCTTGAGGATAAGGGCTAGATTTTCTTTTGCATCTTTTGGTACTACTGAAAGTATATATGGGCCGGCCCAGTGGCGCACTGCTACAGTGCGTATATACATACTCAATAAATGCCAAATGGTTAATAAATAAAAGGAAACCTCCTTCCCTATATAGGATGGCTCAGCTTTAGGGAGGCATGAAGGCAGAAGTAACAAAGGCTTTAGTCCCACAACATTTATACAGACAGTTTGTGAATTTAATAGCTTAACAAAGTCTTTAATCTTAAAGTTACAGGTCGACAAATTAGATTATTATTCTATAAAATCTCACATTCAAATGTAATCTTTACCACTTTGTGAGGGCCTGAGCTCTTTTCATAACAAAACACGGATGGACATTCATAAAGTGCTCACTTTCTATCAGGCAAGTTGTGTATTTTCTCATACAGACACATTAGAACAGCACACACAGCCTGGAGCCTCTACGAGTGTGTGGCTGGCTGACGGGGTTAATTTCATCAGGGTCTGCCTCCCTCAGCTTTGGAGCCCAGGCTGAGCAAGGGGTGAGACGAAGGCCCACCCACCTCAACCCAAAGCCAGACTCCTCCAACAGGCAATCCGTGCCCCAAAGCTCCTGCATGGGCGAGGGTGACAGTCTGAGATCAATATTGCTGTCTGGTGCCTCCCCACCTCCATCCAACTCTGAGTCCTCCCTCTACTTTCCACTGGTGTTACTTCTAATAAAGCTTTTGTATGCAACACCATCTCACGGTCTGCATCCTACAGAATCCAGCTTGAGATAATTAGTATCCCCACTTTCCAGCTGAGAAAAGAGACTCAGAGGTAACACGCCCAAGGTAACACAGCTAACAAGAGCAGGGACGTAACCTGGAGACAGTCAGAAGACCCTGCTCGGAACTACCCCGTGATATTCCCTCTCTTTACAAAGCAATTAGACGTGCCCCCTGCCCCCCCCCACACACACACACAAATATATATATATAAGCAAACTCTTTCACATACAATTTCAGGAGTTTCATATACCTGGAGGATCCTTGGGCCTTGTTTTAAAATATTAAAACTTAACACTTTTCTTAGAGCTCAATAGAGCATGTACCCATTAGTAACAACTTAAATCCCACTAGTTTTTGCATCACCTGAAAATACAAGATATCCATCCTCAAGCCACCAAAAAGCACCAATGCCAAGAAACTCTAGAAGTCCCCAGGGCTGTCCCTCCAGTACCTCAGGGTTCAGTCCTAGCCCTCTCCTCTCCTCACTGTTTTTGGTCAATTTCAGCTACTCTCCGTTGTGGCCAAAGTATGCTCAGAGACTTGAGCCAGGTCTCAAACCTGTAAAAATTAACTGAAAAAGTAAGGATTAACTAGGCTTTCACAAATGTCCTATAACTGATCTTTTTTTTTTTTCCTTTTTTGGTGGCTGGCCAGTACAAGGATCCAAACCTGTGACCTTGGTGTTATAAGGCTGCGCTCTAACCAACTGAGCTAACCAGCCAGCCCCAGTGTCCTAAAACTGAGAGTTAGGACGTTCAGGAAAGGCACCCATTCTACAAACTGGCTTACAGAGGCGTCTGCCTCCAGTGGGTCAGGTCCCTGCTTATTGTCACATGGAAAGTTACTCATTAACACTCCAACACAGGAAGTGCTTAGATTACCTTAGATTACTTGACAATACTTCAAACAAATAACTAGAGGCCTTAAGAAGAGCATTTCCTGTTATTTAATGTTCATCCTTTGAGTCCCCAAAGCCTCGGGCCCTCTGGCTAACACCCCCAGTCCATGGCTGAGCAGCACCACCAGACACTAGACTGTGCTGTCCCAACCCCAAGAAAAGGCCCAATGACCAGGAGGGGCCTCACTAATTCAACACACACCCTTCAAACAACTCCAGAGTAACCAATGGCTTGATTTTAAACATTTTTTAATTCCGACAGAGCCATGACAGTAACTGTACTAACTGAGAACTTAACTTCGGTTTGGGGTGAAAAAAATGGTATTAAAAGATTAGATCCTTACTATATAAAATTTACAACAGAACATTTCATGGACAAGGTTAAGCACACTTACCTTTAAATTTTGATCTAATATTTGCCAGTTCCTTGTTTATCCTCTTTATTTCTGCTTCTTTACTTTTGCCTAAAAAAAGGAAAACACAAAGGCATTCTTATTGTAACTGATCCCTAAAGAAACACCGTTTCCCTGATAAGACCACACTCAGCACTAAAGGCAGAATCCCTGTGTCAAGGAGTGGAACGAGGCCCTGCAGTCTCCAGCTCAGCCTTTTTTTTTTTAAGGCAGAAGAACCCAAGGAAAGAAGCAATTTGCCTCCAACCCAGAGCCAGCGGCAGGAGCCATGCAAAGCCTAGGACAACACAAAGGTCCACAGATGCCCCACAGGGAAGCACCTGGTCTACCCAGAGAGGTGCCCTGCAGCCCACTTTGATTCTACCTTTTACCAGGTTCTGGAACTGGAAGACACTCAAAATACCTGCTGAATGTTTCCTGCAATAAATCACCACCAGCTAATAATACTCCACTCCTAAAATTGACTTTAACTGCCACAGACAATAAAAGTATACAGTTTTAAATCCATTGGCTTCCAACATCCTCTCCTTACGAAATTGACCAACCTACAAAATCTGGTATGTCCACTCTTATAATATCTGGTGAAGTCTGGGAATTCTCCACTTTACAAAAAAAGAGAAAGAAGGTGCCTTAGGTACATAACAGTCACTAACTCTATCACTAAAGTGGCCTCCATGCGACAGACACATGTGTACACAACGTGGGAGGCACTGAATAGAGACACCATATACAGTTTAACTCCACCTAGACTAGATGTGAAAACTGAGGCTTAGAGAGCACGAGTGACTTCACTAGGACCAGACATGTTTAACACACACATAAAAACACAAGACACTATTTGCGATGGCTTGAATGTTTGTCCCCTCCAAAGCTAAGTTAAAGCTTCGTCCCAAAAATGGCATTTGAAAGGTGATTGGATAGTGAGGACTATGCCCTCATGAGTGGATTAATCCATTCGTGGGTCAATGGGCTAATGAGTTAATGGGTTATTGGGTAGTAGACTGGGGGCTTTACAGGGAAAGGAAGAAGTGTGTTAGCATGTGCTCTTGCTCAGCCCTCGCTGGGTGACACCCTGCATCACCACGGGACTCTGCAGAGAGCCCCCAGCCGGAAGACCTCACCAGATATGCCCCCCTTGACCTTGCCCTTCCCAGCCTCCCAAACTGTAAGCAGTAAATGTTATTTTCTTATCAATTACCAAATCCAGGTATTCTGTCATAAGCAACAGAAAGAGCCCAACACTATTCATCACACAGGATAAGGTGAGTCTGTGTGAGTGTAAGTTACTCCTTGAAAGCACCAATATTGCTACCAACGAGGGCCTCTCAAGTGAGTCCTTCATTTATGGGTTATGTCTCCAGTGGGAGTAAACGGCCCCTGCAGCAGCCTGCCCACATCAGAACACTGCACAAGCAGCCCCACTGGCCAGTGCTCATGGATCCCCAGGACACTGGGCCCACCCTGCCCTCCCCAGCCTTGAGGACCTGACTTGGCCAGTGCTCCCAAAACCTATCTCACCTTCTCCAGCAACACAACTGCCCTCCTCTAGAATACTCCAGGAAGATCGCTTATCTGCCAATACATATTTCCTAACGAATATGGCTTAATATTTGCTGAATTAAAGGGACATTTTTTTTGAGCCAATCCTACCCTAGAAAACTCCAAACAAATAGTAGGTCAGGACAGGAAAGGAGAGAACCCATGCAAGGGCCCCACACCCAGCCACTGTTCCGGGGCTGTGGGCAGATGCTAAAACAATAGCTCCAGCACTCAGGGAACCTTAAACCAGATATGGAGACACCCAAACCACCTGCCAAATTCCTCTCTCTTCCTACTCCAACCTGGTGCAGGAAAGCCATTCAGAGCAGTGACCCTTGGGCAGGCAACCGCATCTCAGGCCCTTCTCTGTATAACGGCTGACCAGCTGAAGGCTCCATGAAGAAGCAGAGCAGCCAGCAGCCTGATGCCCCAGGGTGGCAGATTAAGGGCAAAAAAAACTTTTTTTTTTTTTTTTGAGGCAGGCTGGTAAGGAGATTTGAACCCTTGACCTTGGTGATACAACAGCGTGCTCTAACCAACCAAGCTAACGGGCCAGCGAGGGCAAACTTTTTTCTGAAACTTTTCTTAAAATGTAATAGCTTTGCTGAAATAGATTTTTTTAAACCTGGCTGAAAAGATCATGAAAACACCTTGGGAGCTTCCGCCACATACCTGCAATGACCGCAGGCCACATCAAATAGCCTGGGCTGAACACAGATGAAGCATTCTGCCCAGGAGGCCACACGCGCCTGCCTATGCATGCCAGCCTGTGCATGTCTGCCTGTACATGCCTGTGTGACTGTGTGTGCCTATGTATGCACGCCCAGGTGTGCCTGTGCCCACGTCTCTATGCGCCTAGGTGTGCCTGTGCACACGTGTCTGTGTATGCCTGTGTGTGCCTGTGCACACATCTCTGTGTGCCTGGGTGTGCCTGTGTGTGCATGCCTGGGGGCAGGGGCAGTGTGTTTGTGTACATGTGCACTTCTCACGGATGTACACAAATCTGTGCTTGTTGGCACAAAAGGGGGCCTTGCATTCTCTCTGGTATGTGCACTTTAGTTCACCTGCCCAAACACCAGGAAAAGAGATCACTTTGAATGGAAAAAGTTACATAGTCCAGAATCCAAAGGGGTCAGGTCTAAAGCAGAAATAATAAAAACACTGAGAGGCAGTAGGAAGGGGAAATAATGTTAAATGACCTAATCAACTTTCATATGGGGAATCTACAGATTTTATCTAAGATTATTAAATCACAAAATAAAACTAAAAGCACATAGCTTAGAAAGGTAACCATCAGAAGAAGCAGAAGTAGTTAAACCACATTCCCTCTAACAAAAGTGGGAAGCAAAAATCTATAACTTCTCATTCACAGCTTTTTTTATGGCCAATTTATAACACACACACATACACACATGCACGTATACACACATATACGCGCATACACACAAACACACACTTTTTTCAATAAGGCTGGGTCAGGGCTCCCCAGCAGGAGCACAGAGTGTGGGGACAAGAGTGGGCTTTGGGGCAGGGCACATGCAGCTGAAATCCAAGAGCAGCCTCAGATTCGCTCTCCAACTTCTCTGAGCCAGTTCCCTCAAAAGGAAAAACCACCAAAGCCACAAGACCTCAGGGTGTCCTGTCTGTGAGAGAGAAGATGGAAAAACAGCGCATTGGGCAGACTCAGGTGTCCACAAAGGGCTGCGTGTGACACATGGACAACAGGTCCCCCACTGAGCAGAGGCTGTTGGGGCTGGGGTCCACCCCAACAGCACAGGAACACAGAGCCAGGGGCCTCCTAAAGCAGCTCCATGAAAACAACGGAGGAAGGAGCACTAGATGTAGGAGAGCCACCCTGAATGCACCTCCTCTGACAATTAGGGAAAATTAATTTCACATAGAAATAAGCAATGAGAAAATACTGAGGTCAGGGCTGGCCCGTGGCTCACTCGGGAGAGTGCGGTGCTGATAACACCAAGGCCACAGGTTCGGATCCCTATATAGGGATGGCCAGTTAACTCACTTGGGAGAGCGTGGTGCTGACAACACCAAGTCAAGGGTTAAGATCCCCTTACCAGTCATCTTTAAAAAAAAAAAAAAAAAGTACTGAGATCAAATTCCACACAAAGGACTATAAGAGAGAACAAGCAGCAGAATAACATCCCTGTGAACAACCAAAGCTCCTCAGAAAGACATCCCACAGAACAAATCAAAACCAGAGCCATTTCAAAATAAGCTGAAAAACATTGAGAAAAATATACTAGACACTTTAAAAATCCATTAAAACAACTCAAGCTATTAGATAACAGATATCAGGAAATCAGAAACAAAAGATCGTTTAAGAAATTAAGAATGAACTAGAAGGAATACAAGAACAAATAAATACAACAGAGTGTTGAGAGAAATAGAGGATGAAAAGAAAGAGACCTGTTTAAATAAGAAAGAAATGAAGAATGAGATAAAGGACCCAAGAGGAAGTAGCAATACTGAGGGCTGTAAAAGCAACAGCACACAGGCAGTCAGAGCCCCGAAGATGACCGAGGATGCAGCGGAACAGCCAAAAGACCTGTCACGTGAGGAAGCTTTCCTGAAATTAAGCGAAATAAGATTTAAAACCACATATTTAAAAAAACCACACCACATACCTAGGAATACCAACCCCAAATGACACATACCAACACATATTCTAAAATTACTGAACTTCAAAGAAAAGAGAAAAAAATCCTTTGGACATCTAGAAAAAAAGAGTAAGCAGCTTATGTGAGAAAGAAATCCAGGACCAGCAGACGTGGGCAGGGCCTGACATCAGTAGATAGGTGCGACACGCTTCACATATGCGAGCACTTTTGTTGGGAAAACAGAATAATTTAATCAGGTCTCCTTGCCTTAGGTCTGGTTGGGGGTGATGCGGGGCATTCTTTGCAAGCAAATGGGGTGGAGTTAGTGCGCATGTGCAGCGCGCAATTTGGCTGGTGTCTACTGCCTCGGGCATCTGCTCCCCTCAGCCATGCTCTCCAACCTACAGCTTCCAAGGACCTGTTTTCTGGTTACCTAGCTCATAGACCGGCATGTGAGGGGTCTGGTGACCCAGCCTGGTGTGTGAGGGGTCAGGGGACCCAACCTGGTGTGTCAAGAGTTTGTGACCCAATCTGGACAACAGGCTTGAGGGGTCTGTGAGCTCCAGACCCAGCCCTAGCTTGACAATTGGCCCAGTCTGCAGGATTACGGGCAGGTAAAAGAGGCCGACAATTGGCATAGTCTGCGACAGGATTCTGAGCAGGTACAGGAGCCGAAAGCCCTTGGAAGAAGGAGGAAACGTGGCTACTTTTGAATATGTTCTGCCCTATGGCCACCTTCCTGTTGACCGGGATCTGGTTGCTGCACACTGTACTGCAAGGCAGCATAGACCAGGCATTACAACAGAAAACTCCTTGGGAAGGGCAGGAAAAGTGGCTATCCTTGAGCACATGTTGGCCAGTGGCCACTTTTCTGCTGACCGGAGCCTGAGTACTGCTCACTATGCTGAAAACTGATCGAGATTTGCAGCAGAAAGCAGAGTTGTTGGAAGCACGGATAAATGACCTGGAGGATGACGTGCAGTGACTGGTCAGTCCTGCCTCTCACACCAGGGAAGACGACCAACCCAGTGTTGAGTTGAGGGAAACCGTGCATCTCCAGGCACGACCTGCTGTGCACGAGAAATTGAAACACGAGCAGCCTATGAGACCGGACAGACAACCAGTAGGTGATCCACAGGTGACCCAGTTCACCACCTATTTTCCATATACCTAGGTTGAACTGGTTGACTTGAGGAGACAGTTCAGGCAAAAACATGGGGAGACCCTGACTGCTTGGCTGTTGCAGTTATGGGACGTAGGGATGGATAGTGTGATGTGCTCTGGTGAGGAGATGGAGAAATTGGCCTCCATCACCACACACTTGTGCCTGAGGCAGCAGCTGCAGAATAGCTGCAGGTATGCACAAGGGTCAGGTAATCACTCCTTGATGGACTGGGTGAATGCAGCTGCCTGAACCATGTGGGCAAATGCTGGAGAACTGCCCAAGATTGTGAGTAAATGGCAAACATATGCTGAGCTGGTCCAAATCATTCAGGAGCTGGGAATGCGGCAGTCCATGTTTAATGTGAGCACTCCTGGCCTGGACAATTAAAACTTTACAGGCAGCATGAGAGACATAGTGCTGCAAAATGCCCCATCAACGTCCTTTGGGTCACTGATGGCCATACTGGACCCATACACTGGTCGTCCTATACGTGAAGTAATGACCATGACAGTCGGCTTGGGTGAAGTAGGTATAGCAGACAAGCAAAAGGGGTCTGAAAGGTGGCTAAGACCAAACCCCCAAGAAATGCTCCAGATTTTATCCCAAAGGGACCAAGCAAGATTAGCCATAAGCAGATTTGGCTTGACTTGTTTGAAGCAGGTGTTGATAGAAAATTGACTGGCAGCCAAATGCAGTCCTGTTTGCCTTGTAGCAGCAATTGCGCCCTGAACGGCATTTCACCAAACGTCTGGAAACAGGTAGCAAGGTACACTCAGTGCATTCAAAAGATTTTTTGGTTGCTTCCCGAGGAGGCGGATGAACTGTTCCATTTTGACTAGGGAGCAGGCCAAGGTCCTCATCTTTTGGGGGCAGGTGAGGACCAGAGGCCTCATGTTGAATTGGCAATATATTGGTCGAGGACTAATGTGCAGCATGTTTTGGCACTGGTGGATACAGGTGCAGAATGCAGCATGATATATGGCAATCCAGACAAGTTTCCAGGGGCATATAGATGTTCATATAGATGGCTATGGAGGACACACTACTAAGGTCAAAGCTGTGTCACTGCCATTGGGTATAGGAAGATTACCTCCTCACATATGTACTGTATATATATCTCCTGTAGCTGAATACATCTTGGGTATGGATGTACCTTATGGTTTGCACCTGCAAACGACAGTTGGAGAGTTTCGACTGTGAATATGGACAGTAAAGCCTGTGTTATGAGGATATGCTAAACATCACCAACAGGTGTTACCCAAGCCAAGACATGTAGTTAATGTAAAGCACTATCACCTACCAGGACAACATGCAGAGATAAGTGCCACTATATTGGGATTAGAGAAAGTTGGCATTATTTGTCCAGTTCATAGCCCATTTAATGCTCTGGTATGGCCAGTGAAAAAGCCCAATGGTACCTGGAGAATGACTGTAGATTATCGAGAACTGAACAAAGTAGTGCCTCCTTTGCATGCAGCTGTGCCTTTAGTTCACGACTTGATGGAAAGGCTGATGACTCAGCTGGGAACTTATCATTATGTATTGGACCTTGCAAATGCTTTTTTCTCTATTCCAATCTCGGCTGATAGCCAAGATCAGTTTGTCTTCACCTGGGAAGGAAGACAGTGGACCTTTCAAGTATTGCCCCAAGGTTATCTGCACAGCCCAACCATCTGTCCTGGTTTGGTGGCTGGGGACCTAGCCAAGTGCACTAGGCCCAGCATGGTTACAATGTTTCACTACATTGATGACGTGTTCCTAACCTCTGATTCTCTTGCAGATTTAACCCAGGAAGCTCCAATGCTGCTAAATCACTTGGAACAATGTGGGTGAGCCGTGAACACAGCCAAAGTGCAAGGACCTGGGCTGTCAGTCAAAATCCTGGGAGTGGTCTGGTCGGGTAAGACAAGAGTCATCCCAGAAGCTATTATTGATAAGATACAGGCATACCCTTGACCCACAACTGTAGCTCAGCTACAGACATATTTGGGACTTTTGGGCTATTGCAAAGCTTTTGTACCCCATATGGCCCAAATGGCACACCCAGTATATGCATTAACAAAGAAAGGAGCCCTCTGGGATTGGACTGAGGAAGTAGAAGTTTACCGGGCTACAAAAAGGGCAATACAGCAAGTACAGGCTTTACAAGTGGCTGATCCCACTAAGCCATTTGAGTTAGACATACATATAACCCAGGAGTGGTTAGGATGGGGTTTGTGGCAGAGGCAGGACTCATTCTGCACACCTGTAGGATTCTGGCCTCAGCTCTGGAAGGGTGCTGAAGTATGCTATTCTCTAATAGAAAAGCAATTAGCAGCTGTGTATTCTGCCTTGATAGCCACTGAAGCTATCACAGGAATTGCCAAAGTCCTAGTAAGAACGACATACCCCATACAAGGTTGGCTGCACGTGTGGCCAACCAGTCCTAAAACGGGTGTAGCTCAGACTCCCACTTGGTCTAAAAAGGAGCACTGTGTCAACGAGTCCTCTGTCCAAAGAGCTGCAAATTGTGCTAGGCCTAGTAGAGGTTGTGAAGGAAACTTTGACTCAACCATTACCCATGGAGGTGGAGGCTACACCTTTCCATGAGGGACAGGGACCAATCAGAGAGCAAGCTTGGTATACAGATGGCTCTAGCATATGAACTTCAGCACCATGGACAGCTGTTGCTGTACAGCCCTTAACAGATACCATGTGGTATGAAAACGGTACAGGGCAAAGCAGTCAATGGGCTGAATTGAGAGCAGTATGGATGGTGATAAAAAATGAGCCTGGGCCATTAACCATCTATACCAACAGGTGGGCTATGTACAAAGGTTTAACCCTTTGGGTTTCTACTTGGAAGTATCAACGGTGGATGGTAGGCCACCAACCCCCTGGGGACAAGGCATGTGGCAAGAGTTATGGGAATTAGGACATGAGAAAGAAGTAACTCTTTTCCATGTCACAGGACACTTCCCTTTTAGCCAGTCCAGGAAATGATGAAGCCAATGCCTTGGCTAAGGTAAGATGGCTGGAGAGAGTTCCAGCTACTGATGTAGCCCAGTGGTTACATCAATGAATGCAGCATGCTGGCAGTAAAATCATGTGCATGGAGGCTCAAAGATGAGCCTTGCCTATAAAATGGGAAGATGTAGTGAATGCCCGTCGTGCTTGTCCAGTGTATGCTCAAGAAAGTCCACACCCCTGGCGGATGCCCCATACAGATGGGCAAATAACTCAAGGAAGGGTGCCCCTGACTTGATGGCAAGTGGACTTTGTCAGACCACTGCCAAGGTCAGAGAATTTCAGATACATCTTTACAGCTGTTGATACGGCTACTGGTCTTCTGTTTGTATGGCCTTGTAAGGTCCCAAACCAAGTAAACACTGTGAAGGCACTGAATAGCCTTACTGCTCTGTATGTTCGGCCTGTAGTTATAGAGAGTGATAATGGAACTCATTTTACTGGACATGCGGTTCAGAGGTGGGCCTCCCAGTTGTCTATTCAGTGGAAGTTACATGTGCCATGTCATCCCCTGGCAGCGGGAATGATTGAACAATACAACGGACTTTTAAAAAAGGGACTAAGGGCCGAGCCCATGGCACACTCGGGAGAGTGCAGCGCTGGGAGCGCAGCAGCGCTCCCGCTGTGGGTTCGGATCCTATATAGGGATGACCGGTGCACTCACAGCACTCACTGGCTGAGCGCAGTGCGGCCGGTCTCAAAAAAAGGACAAAAAATAAAATAAAATAAAAAATAAAAAAGGGACTAAGGCGATCTACCCAACCCCCATCCCTGAAGGGTGGACACGGCGATTATGGCCCACAGTCAGAATTCTAAATGAGAGACCCCACAAGGGTGGACCCTCTCCAGTGGAAGCTCTGTTGCATTGAGCTGCAGCACCTATACAGCTGCAAGTCACTACTAAAGATAAGCTTTTGAAGCCAGGATATGGCAAGAATAGAAATATTCTCTTACCCGCCCCAACCTGTTTGCAACAGGGACAGACAGTACAATGGGAATGGCCTTGAAGAATAAAAGCCCCCCATATATGCTGGGTAGGTCTAATAGGGCCTGGGGAAAGGATTAGAAGAAGACTTGCAAGTTTCACCTTGAGTGACAAGTACCCGGCCTCAAGTAAAGGTAACATGGCCTGGGATAGATAAGCACTCTATTCCAAAGGGCACAGTTGTATTATCATTATGGCCAATTATGAGTTCCCCTATACTGTTACATGTAGAACCTACAGATCCAACAGTGTTAACAGATAAAGTATGGTATCATAAGCCAGGTAAGATACCTATGCCTGCAACCATCCTTTCTCAGGATGGCAAACTGGCATGTATCTGATCAGAGGGGTGAGAACTTCCCCTTATTGTTATCAATAACTCTTCTATCTTTTCGTCCATAGTGTTCTGGCTGTAGGCACTGCACCAGAGTCAACTGGGTACATACATATGTTGGCGCGATCATCTACTGAATATGCATTGAACTGCCCATCAGTATGACTGCAGGATTCCCATGGAGAATCACACCAGTGGTGACTACTAACCGGACATATGTGGCTAACAGTTAAAAGAACAGAACTACAAGCCTTAAGGCATATTGAACAAACAATAGATTATGTAAATGTAAGGGTCATTTATCCTCACTAAGGGAACATTGTGGAAGATTTTGAAGGCATAGATTGTACAGCAGAGGGACCCTGAAGGGGTGGATTGTTGGGAAAATAGAATAATTTAATCAGGTCCCCTCGTCTTGGGTCTGGTTGGGGGTGGTGCGGAGCATTCTTTGTAAGCAAATTGTGAGTGTGGGTGGTTAGTGCACATGTGGGCACCACAAGTTGGCTGGTGTCTACTGCCTCGGGCATCCACTCCATGAGGCCATGCTCTCCAACCTACAGTTTCCAAGGACCTGTTTGCTGGTTACCTATCATAGACCTACACGTGAGGGGTCTGGTGACCCAGCCTGGTGTGTCAAGGGTTTGTGACCCAGTCTGGACAACAGGCTTGAGGGGTCTGTGTGCTCCAGACCCAGCCCTAGCTTGACAATTGGCCCAGTCGGCAGGATTACAGGCAGGTAAAAGAGCACTACAACTTCACATCCAACAAAATTAACCTTCAAATAACAAACACCATAGACAAACTCTATCAACACATAAGAATCCAGAGGACAATGCTCTCACTGCCCTCTCTGGGGGACCTGTGAGCCTCAGGAGGAGCACATCAGTGATGGATTTGTGCTCAGACGGTATCTAGTATGACCATTACAAGGGGAGCCTGGGGTGAGCCGTCCTCAGAAATCACACTGATGGTGGTAATATCCAAGACTGTTGTGGGTGCAACTTAGGATCAAGTTTCTAAGTGATCACTGAGACAGCCTAATTGAACTCAGTTCATGTGAGCTCCCCAGTGTGTAAGAAAGGAGACACAGAGGTAAACAAAATAGATAAATAAGAAACCTTGGCAGGCCTGACCTGCAGTGGGAGGTACCACAATGCCTCCTGAGGAATCCTTCCTAAGCTTGTCCATGATCGCATCCCAGAAACAGCTGAGCATCCCTGGAACTCAGACTGTTGCTGTGAAATGCCACCTCTCACTAAGAGAAACAAGGGCTTCACTGAGAAAGGCTGATTCCAGTCCGAGGTGAGGAGTGCACACACAGAGGTGCCTAGCTCTGACCGTCTGCTTTTACGAGACCTCCCCTTTCCCTGTCTCTGAGTTCCTGTCCTGCCAGGGTGGACGCCAGTCCCAACAGCCTCTGCTCAGTGGAGGACCTGAGGCCAGGCCACTCGGCCTGTCATCCGCATGTCACACGCAGCCCTGCATGGACACCTGGGCCTGGCCAATGCACTGTTCTTCCATATTCTCTTTCATAGACAGGACACAAGACTTGTGGATATTGTGGTTTTCCTTTCGAGGGAACTGCAGCTAAGAGCTTGGACATGACTAACCACACAGCAGGGAGGCTGTCAAAGACCACAGAGCACTAGGACCATGTGGAAACAACTCAAGAGCCAAATGAAGAAATTCTCAGGAGCCAGAGATGTTTAAACTCATGAGTTCAAAATTACATGAAAAAAACATCCTAACAGGTCACCTTCAGGGAATGTCAAGGGACAATTTATCTTGAAAATTGGTAAAGAAAGGGGAAGAACCAAGGAGCTGTCCTGCCATCCTACACGAACTGTACCCCTCGGTAACCAGATAGCACAGGAAGGGAAGGGGCAGTTTATAAAACTATTCCAACAAAAAAGTGGAAAAAAAATACAGAATTAGGATATCACCATTTTTCAACCCAAATGAATGAATGGAACTGGGAAGGGAACATGGACAGCTCTAGCTTTACAAAGAGCCACCAACATACCACGAGCCCACAAGAAACAGCAGAGCATCGCCTCAGTCTGGCCAAGGGGGTGGCCATGTCTGGGGCAGCCACATCTGACCTGGCCACTGGACCCAGCTACCAGACAGCAAAGGAGCATGGTGAACATCCCCTAGAGCCTCAGCTCTTCAACAGACACAGTATAAGGAAAAGAAAAAAAAAAGAGTACAGATTAAAAGAGGATTAAAGAACAAGAAACATTTAGAAATAGGCATTCCCTGTACTGGCCAGCCACTAACTAAAAAAATTAGAAATGGGCAAGACTAAGGGCCGGCCCGTGGCTCACTCGGGAGAGTGTGGTGCTGATAACACCAAGGCCACGGGTTCGGATCCTATATAGGGATGACCGGTTCACTCACTGGCTGAGCGTGGTGCTGACAACACCAAGCCAAGGGTTAAGATCCCCTTACCGGTCATCTTTAAAAAAAAAAAAGAAATGGGCAAGACTAAACCCCTAGGGTTTGGGATGTGCCCTTGGGTGAGAAACCTGTAAGAGACATGGGAACCCAGCAACATGGTTATGCTGGGGTGGGATGAACAGGCTTCTGGGAAGGTGACCTGCATGGTAGTTACAAGGGTGTTTGCCTTGTAACAACTCAGTAGGCATTAGAAATGTGCCTTATGTGATTTTCCTTACCTTTGCTTTATTTTACAATAGAAGGAAAAGATGAGAGAAGACTGCCTGGTGAGGCAATGGATTCCCAACTCCACAAAGTTTGAGGCTAGAGGTTCCCCTGCCTCTGCTGGCTCCCTCAGTTCATCTGACCACAGCCTCCCCTGCACAGAGCCCAAGTCTCCTCCAGGTGCAGGGGGTGATGTCCACACCCTTGTGTGGCCTGAGCACAAGACCCTGTCTGTCTGGGCCCTGCCCACCTGTTTACCACTTCTGCCCTAAGGGCAGACCCCCAAACGTGCCTGCCTCCCCCACTCCTAGTTCTCAAGCATTCACTACCTCTACTTGTTGCCTCCCCTCCAACCCTTCAACCAACCAGCCGGCCATCACCCTTCTAGAAATCCTTCCTTTACCCCTGTAACCGGATTAGGTGACCCCCCCCTCATCTGCTACTACTGAATGCTGGCTGCCAACCAACGCAAACCAAATCAGAGGCTGAGGGGCTGCAGGAGACAGGACAGAATGACCAGAGGGTGCCCCACAAGAAGGAACAGGTGTGCCTGAGGGGAAGCCATGAGACATGCGCACAAATGCCCAAATGCCCTGCACATGGACGCATAGACCCTGGAGGGCAAGTGCATGCCAGGAGCACACAGCACCATCTGGTCCAAACACTGCGCAGACTAAACGCCGGGCTCTGTGACACCCTCCGAGCCTGGTCTGGTGATGGAGACAGAAACGCCAACCCCGTGCCAGCGTGAGGACGGGGAAGCATGAGCATTCAAAACAGTGCCTGGCACAAGAGCCACAAACATGAGCCCTTCATACACCTCTAGTGTTCTTCAGCAGAGCAAGGCTGCCACTGAGTGCTATGCCCTGGAGCTTCCAAAGTAGAAATTCACAGGAGCAAACCACTGTGCTGGATTCAGACATGCCTGTCCACAGTAGGGCTGCAAAGACAATCCAGCACGACTCTATGACAGATGACCTGTGCACAGATTGACACGTTCAAATCAACACTATGTCCTAAATTTACCACAGATGCTCTGGTAGGTGGCGACTTGCACTGTGCACCATCAGTGTATCACTCTCACAGCTGTGAAGGCACAAACGCATCACAGTCTGTGCACCCTGGTGCCTGTCGGGAGCTCTCCTACAGAGGAACCGAGCCCAGTTCATGCTCCCTGATGCTGCACTTCCATCCACAGGGAGGGCCTTATGGAGAACTTCAACCACCCCACTTTGCTGGGAACAGATCTAGCAAAAAATATTAAAGTTTTTTAGATAAAGAATTAGCTTTAGGGGAAAGGATGACCATAACTTTATTGACCCACCCTGACTTCAAAAATCAATTTAAGGGCCGGCCCGGTGGCGCACTGCTACAGTGCGCCACTTGGGAGCGTGGCGGCGCTCCCGCCAAGGGTTCGGATCCCACATACAGACCGGTTCCCGCTCACTGGCTGAGCGAGGTGCGGGCGCAACACCGAGGGTTGCGATCCCGTTGCCCGGCCCCGTCCGGTGCGGCCGCTATGCTGTAGGTTGGGATCCGTCAC
>NW_007731484.1:150838-154220 GCF_000696425.1 Galeopterus variegatus
TGGCGCACTGCTACAGTGCGCCACTTGGGAGCGTGGCGGCGCTCCCGCCAAGGGTTCGGATCCCACATACAGACCGGTTCCCGCTCACTGGCTGAGCGAGGTGCGGGCGCAACGCCGAGGGTTGCGATCCCATTGCCAGTCCCAGTCCGGTGCGGGCGCGACGCTGAGGGTTGCGATCCGTTGCCAGACACGAAAAAAGACAAAAAAAAATCAATTTAAAAATTAGGGTAAAGCACCAGCCACAGTAACTGACCTGCAGTGACAAGCTCCACCATACACATCTGATCATTCTTCCACACTAAAGAGATTCTAGTCTAAGCTGCCCCGCACTATGTCTATCTGAAATGCAGCAAGTCCATCAGCCACCGAGGAAACCATGCGTACAGCAGGCAATCCCCACAGTGGACTTAGGAGCTCTGGTAGCTAATGAATAACGTAGACTAGCCATAACCACTGGCCTAAAGTAAGTTATGATTTGCACTCAGAAAGGAGGAAAGAATGCACTCTGTGGGGACAGGCTTTGATGAAAGCTTTCAAATTTTTAGAATTATTGACACTGGTCATTCTTGAGGAACAACATGCTGGTTAATGATTTCTTCTTGTGTGCAGGCTGAGCTAATCAACTGACAGCATTAGCATTCTACAAACAGCCCAACAGATAATTATAAAATACCAAACTACCAAAATCTTAAATCTTTGAAATGTACATTAAAACTTGTTCTAAATAAAAAACTTTAGACTTTGTATAAAGTGATTTCACTAAATAAGCCAAAAGTCTAAAAGTGACCAAGCAAAAGCCTATCCTTGAAAGAAAATCTTATTGCTAAAGTGATTCTGAAAGTGCTTAAACCAGTGGCCAACCAGGCAAACTGAAATCAAGCCTGGACTGAAATGCTGCTCCATGTCATGCTAGCCATGTGACCCTAGGCTGGCAACTTAATCTCTGCCGCTTCAGTTTCTCTTTTTTCAAACAGGAGTATCATCAGTCAAAGAGCTGTGCTGAGGACCACATGAGACAAGGAGGTAAAAGCACAGAGTCTGCCACAGGAAGCCATCCGTGACCAGAGATGCCTCTCCATGTTCTCACGGGAAGGGTAGGCCTCAATAGAAACCTTCGCCAACAACGAACTGGAATAAAGGAGTTTGAAGAATATTAAAAACTGTTCTGCTGACAAGCCAAAGAAGATAAATCCATTTTTGACTTTGTCAAATGTTAACTGGCATATCTTTTTTTAACAGCTTTATTTGGATATAATTCACATACCATACAATTCCCTCATTCAAAGCATGTAATTCAATGGCTTTTTGTATATACAAAAATGGGATGGTTATCCATTCATTACCACAATCTAATTTCAGAAAATTTTCATCTCCCCCAAAAGAAATGCACACCCATTAGTCACTCACCAACCCCTCCCTCTTCCAGCCCCCAGCAACCACTAATTGACTTTCATCTCTATTGATTTACCTCTTCTAAACATTTCATACATTATATGGTCCTCTGTGACTGGCTTTCACTTAATATAATGTTTTCAAGATAGCATTAAACAATACTTCATTTCTTTTTACTGCTTTATAATATCCTACTGTATGGATATACTGTATTCTGTTAACCATTCATCACCTGATGGATTTTTAAGAATCCTTCCTTTATCTTCTAAGCCTGGGTTAGATGTCTTTCCTGTGTGTTCTTATTACATATTCTAACTTCTTGTATCATAGCACTTCACTGAATGTGTTGAAAATATTTTCTTACTGGTATTTCCCCACTCAATGGTAATCTCAAAAAGGTCAAGAGTATATCCAGTTAATATTGTAATCCCAGTGCCTAGTGGAATATAAAAAGATTGAATCAAAAGTAAAATCTAACTAAACTATGTTTGACAATAAATGCTCAAATTTTTCAGTAAAGGTTGGCCAGTTAGCTCAGATGGTTAGAGCACGGTGTTATAACACCAAGGTAAAAGTTTGGATCCCTGCACTGGCCCGCTGCAAAAAAAAAAAAAATTTTTTTTCAATAAGGAGCAAACACTCTCAGATTAGTTTATCAGATTGCAAAATTTCTATTGAACTACATTAAATTCACTGAATCTTTACTCTGACATCTCAAATCTACTATTGATCCTCTCTAGAGAATTACTAAATATGAGCTAGCAAATTTTCAAATTAAAAATACTGCATCATGACCAAGTAAATTTTATTACAGTAAGGGTATTTCACTATTATGAAATTAAGAGCCATAATTTGTTACATCAAAAACTGAAGCTGGGGGCCGGCCTGTGGCTCACTCGGGAGAGTGTGGTGCTGATAACACCAAGACCACGGGTTCGGATCCTATATAGGGATGGCCGGTTTGCTCACTGGGTGAGAGCGAGGTGCAGGAGCAACGCCGAGGGAAGCTGGGCCAGCCCCATGGCTTACTCGGTTGAGAGCGGTGCTGTTAGCGCCAAGGCCGCAGGTTCAGATCCTGTATAGGGATGGCCGGTGCGTTCGCTGGCTGAGTGTGGTGTGGATGACACCAAGCTGAGGGTTGTGATCCCCTTACTGGTCCAAAAAAAAAAAAAAACTGAAGCAGTAGGACCAGCCCGTGGCTCACTTGGGAGAATGTGGTGCTGATAACACCGAGGCCGTGGGTTTGGATCCCTATATAAAGGGATCGCCAGTTAGCTCACTTGGGAGAGCGTGGTGCTGACAACACCAAGTCAAGGGTTAAGACCCCCTAACCAGTCATCTTTAAATTTAAAAAAAAAAAAAAAACTGAAGCAAAACAAAACAATAATATCAATAAAGAAAGAAAAAGACACTTAATAAAAATCAATGACTAATACTAATCTAAGTTATACGAAGAAGAAAACTAAATATGATAAGGACTACTAAAAACCAAGAACAGTGTTATAGTAAAACATTAAAAACATTTTTTATTTTGTCTCTCATCAGTAGTTAATATTACATTGAATGTTCCACCAAATATAGTAATAAAGGATCATCACAAATATTGCAAAAGAACAGATAAAATATCATATTTTTGCTGACAGTGTGATTGTTCATATAGAAAACCTGCAAGACTCCAGTTCGAACACAAAACAAACAATAAAAAGTCCTCTGAGAATTAACAGAAGAACACAATACGCTAGCTGCACAGCAAGTTATCATAAACTATACAAAAATTGTCAACAGTTTTTCCTCTACGTGAACAATAAATAAAATATGGCATTTTATTAACCATACCAAAAACCATACAATATTTGAAATTACATTAATTGAGAAATATGGGATCTATATGAAGAAAACTATAAAATCTTTTTATAAGATTTTTTTTTTCCTTTTTGTCTTTTTTTGTGTCCGGCAACGGATCGCAACCCTCAGTGTCGCGCCCGTACCG
>NW_007731484.1:155803-157265 GCF_000696425.1 Galeopterus variegatus
GGGAGCGCCGCTGCGCTTCCCAAGCGGCGCACTATCCAGTGCGCCACTGGGCCGGCCCCCCTGAACTCACTCTTTAAAAATCCCTCAGTAAATCTGAGTCTTGGAGATGGCTTTGGTCTGGCCATTGTCCTTCAGGTTTACTGGAGAGATAGGTTAGCCTGACATCTCTCCTCAGGTCACCAGTATTCCTGAATAAAAGCTGACTTCCATTTTTACTTTAAAAAAAAAAAAAAGATGTTTAATCTAAATTATTAAACTAAAAATTCCTTTATAAAGACACAATAAAAGCTGAATCCCTGGAAAGGCATTCTTTCTTGGATGAGGACACAATATGAATTAAATTCAATTTTCTGAAAATTAGCATATATTCAATGCAATTCTAATTAGAATATTAACATTTAAAATTTTAGAATGAGGTAAAATGATATTCAAATTGATATGGAAAAATGAATGACTGAAAATGCCAAAATGTTATGAAGAAAAAATGTCAGGGGGACTCGCTCCACCAAAAACCCAAAACATGCTATAAAAACACTAAAAAAATCAACATGATATTCTAAAGGAATAGGCAAGTAAATCAGTACGAAATAATAGAAAACTCCGAAACAGTTCTCCTATATATGATAATATAGTATACGCCAAAGGCATATACTATATTAGGTGTTAATTCAATGCTTTAATTTAATACATGCTGCTGTTATAGCTGGCTAAACATCTGGAAGGAAAAAAACTTGAACCTTTACCTCACAATAAATGAAAAAATAAATTCCAGATAAAGGAAAACTTTTAAAGTTTGAAAGTCAAAAAGGTTTCTTGAAGACATTAAAAACAAGATAAGGCTTAGAGAGACCATGTTAAGACAAAACCCAGAGTGATAAATATATATATATAGGCATATTTGACTCTAAATAATGAAACACATTTGAATACATGACATATCAGAAATTGAACTCGCAACATCTGACTTCCCCCAAGCCTGCTCCCTCCTCCCCACAGGGTCCCTTCTTTCATTTCTGATTTTAGTAATTTAAGTCTTTTTTTTTTTTTTTTTTTTTTTTTTTGTTAATCTAGCTAAAGATTTGTCAATTTTGCTGATATTTCCAGAGAACCAGTCTTTGCTCTCACCATTGCTACTTTCTTCCTTCTGCCTATTTTGGGTTTATTTATTTGTTTTCTGGTTTCTTGGGTAGAATATTAGGTTAATGATTTGAGATCTTTCTTTTTTTTTTTTTTATTTTGTCGACATACAATGTGTTTGATTATTGTGGCCCATTACTGAAACCTACCTCCCTCCTCCCACTCACCCCTCCCTCCCAGCAATGTCCTTTCTGTTTGCTTCTCCTATCAACTTCAAGGAATTGCAATTGTTATGTCTTCTTACCCCCACCCCGGGTTTTTGTGTTTGTGTGAATTTATTTATTTATTTTTAGCTCCCACCAATAAGTGAGAACATGTGATATTT
>NW_007731484.1:157842-158762 GCF_000696425.1 Galeopterus variegatus
TTTCTGGATTCTCTATTCTATTCCATTCATCAGTGTGTCTGTTTTTATGCCAGTACCATACCGTATTGGTTATTATAGCTTTGTAGTAGAGTTTAAATTCAGATAGTGTTATGCCTCCAGCTTTTTTTTTCTTTCTTTTTTTTTTTTCTGCTCAGCGTTGCTTTGGCTATGCGTGCTCTTTTGTTATTCCACATAAATGTCTAGATAGTTCTTTCCATTTCTGAGAAAGTCATTGGAATTTTGATGGGGATTGCATTGAATTTGTATATCACTTTGGGTGGTATAGACATTTTCACTATGTTGATTCTTCCAATCCAAGAGCATGGGATATCTTTCCATCTTCTTGTATCCTCTCTAATTTTTGTCAGCAGTGGTTGGTAGTTCTCATTACAGAGATTTTTCACATCCTTGGTTAACTCAATTCCTAAGTATTTTATTNGTACGGGGGCGACACTGAGGGTTGCGATCCGTTGCCGGACACGGAAAAAGACAAAAAAAGATTCTGAGAATAAAGATTCTGGCAAAATAAAAGGTTCAGTGAATTTAATATAGTTCAATAGAAATTTTGCAAGCTGATATACTAATCTGAGAGTGTTTGCTTTTTATTGAAAAAAAAATTTTTTTTTGGCAGCTGGCCACTGCAGGGATCTAAACTTTAACCTTGGTGTTATGTCCAAACCCTGAGAAACCAGGAAGACATCAATAAAACTATGCTGATTCCACCCCTCTAGCAGGACCCTGAGATAACGGCAAGGACGGGAGCAGAAAGCAGAAGAAGCCTTGGGCAGACCTTGCACCTGGCTCCTTGAACAGAACCCCCACAGCTCACATCCCCCTCCCTCCTGCTTTTCACTTCCCATGTTCCGTTCCCTGAACTCACTCTTTTTTTTTTTTTTTTTTTTTTTTTTTTTTTTTTTTTT
>NW_007731485.1:0-14566 GCF_000696425.1 Galeopterus variegatus
TGCAAATCAAAACCACACTGAGATACCATCTCACCTCAGTTAGGATGGCCAAAATCCAAAACACGCTGAAAGATAAGTGCTAAGATTTAACAACCACAACTTTTTTTTTGAAGTTCTTACAACAAGAAAATGGAGGGGACACTGCTGGGTGGGAGGGGGGATAGGGAGGAGGGAGGGAGGTTTCGGTGATGGGACACAATAACTAACTACATTGTATATTGACAAAATAAAAAATAAATAAATAAAAAATAATAAAAATAAAAATAACGCACATGCACACACACATACACACACGGGAAAACACATGCACAATCATACACAGGCTCACAGAGAGACATATATCTATCTCTATCTGTCTACCTATCTATCGAACTATCTTTCAATCGATTGATCGATCGATCGATCTATCACCTGGAGTTCAGCTAAAGTGCAATTAGAGCCTGTTTTAAATTTATAAAAGGATAAACAAATCATTGTCAGAAAATACATAAATTGTTCTCATATCTTGGCTTTTGTGAATTATGTTGCAATGAACCTGGAAGTGTAGACAGGCCTTAGTATACTGATTTCTTTTTTAGGCTAGGATTATATACTGAGAAATGACATTGCTGGATCATATCGTAATTGTCCTTTCATTTTTTTTTTACGAACCTCCACATTTTCCACAAAATAACGCTACTAGTTTACATTCCCAGCATCAGTGTATCTGGGTTCCCTTTTCTTCACATGCTGGCTAACATATGTTATCTTTCATCTTTTAAATTATAGCCAATGTAAGAGTATGAGGTGACATGTCATTGTGTTTTTTATTTTTAGTTAATTTTAATTGACACATTACAATTGTACATCTTTATGGGGTACAATCTGATGTTTTGATACATACTTACATACATACATACATATTACACATATATACATACATACATACATATTATATATATACATACATACATACATACATACATACATACATATATATAGTATCATGATCCTGTCAGAGTAGTTAGTGCAACCATTAGCTCATGCATTTATCATTTATTTGTAGCAAAAACCTTCAAAAGCCTCTCCTCTAGCTTTTATATAATATACAAAACTTAACTGTTAGCTCTATAGCTACCCTACTGTGCATTAGAACACCAGAACTTATTCCTCCTATCGAATTGTGATTTTGTACCTGTTGGCCCGACTCTGGCTGTTTTCCCTTCCTCCTCCTCTTTCTACTCTCTGGTAACGACTGTTCTACTCCCTGTCTCTATAATAGCAATTTGGTTTTTGAAGGGAATCTTTTCACTTTATTTTTATTATTTTATTTTATTTTTGGAGAGAGAATTTACATGTCTATATTTTAAAATTTAATTTTTAAAATTTTAATTTATCAATATACAGTGTAGTTGATTTTTGTGTCCCTTTACCAATTCCTCTCTTGCCCCTCTCCCTCCCCCCTCCCCCAGATCCATACCACATCTGTTCCCTTGTCTTAATAAGTTCAAGGAATTGTTGTGATTGGTTTTTATTTTTTTAATTATTTATTCATTTATAATTTTTAAATTTATTTTTTATTATACATACTTGTGGGGTACAATGTTGATTTTCAGTAATTGTGTACAATGTGTGCTGGTTAGATCAGTATAGTTAGCTTATGCATCATTACAATATGAAATCATTCTTTGTTGGCCAAGTCCTCATTAGCCCCCCTCCCCTCCCCTTTCCACCTCTATTTTCTAAAAGTGCAATGTATTACTGTGATTGTTGTTTTTTTCTTTCTTTCTCTCTATCTCTCTTTATTGTTCATTTGTTTATTTATGGATTCAGCTCCCAGGTATGAGTGAGAACATGCGGTATTTTTCCGTACCTGGGCTGTTTCACTTAGGATAATTTTCTCCAGGATCATCCATGCTGTTGCAAATGGTAGAATTTCATTCTTCTTTATGGCTGACTGGTATTCCATTGTGTATGTGTACCACAATTTCCTCATCCAGTCATCCATCAGTGGACATTTACGTTGGTTCTATCACCTAGCTATCATAAATAGAGCTGCAATAAACATGGGAGTGCAGGCATCCCTTCAACCTGATGTTTTCCAATCTTCTGGATATATCCCCAGTAGTGGGATTGCTGGATCATATGGAAGTTCTATCTGCAGGTGTTTAAGGAACCTCCATACTGTTCTCCATAATGGTTTTACTAATGTACAGTCCTGCCAACAGTGCAGGAGGGTACCTCTGTCTCCACTTCCTCACCAGCATTTGTTATTCTCTGTCCTTTTTATAATAGCCAGTCCGATAGGGGTGAGGTGATATTTCAATGTAGTTTTGATTTCCATTTCCCTTATGATTAGTGATGCTGAGCATTTTTTCATTTACCTGTTGGCCATTTGTATGTCGTCCTTTGAGAAATGTCTATTCAGCTCCTTTGCCCAATTTTTAATTAGATTATTTCTTTTTTGTTTTTTCACTGTGAAGTTGTCTGAGCTCTTTGTATATTCTGGATATTAACCCTTGTCAGATGCATATTTTGCAAATAGTTTGTCTCATTCCATAGGATGTCTTCTCACTCTATTGATTGTTTCCTTTGCTGTGCAGAAGATTTTAGTTTGATATAATCTTATTTGTTTATGTTTTCTTTTGCTGCCTGTGCTTTTGGGGTGTTATTCATAAAGTCAGGGTCTAGTCTTAAATGTTGTAATGTTTGCCCTATGTTTTCTTCTAGGAATTTGAAAGTTTCGGGTCTTATGCTTAGGTCTCTAATCCATTTGCTACATGGTGAAAGGTACGGATCAAGTTTCATTTCATTCAGCAACATTTGTCGAAGAGGTAGTCTTTTCCCAAATGTATGTTCGTGGTGCCTTTGTCAAGATCAGTTGACTGTAAATATGTGGGTTGATTTCTGATTCTCTATTCTGTTTCATTGGTCAACATGTCCGTTTTTATGCCAGTACCATGCTGTTTTTATTACTACAGATTTGTAATATAGTTTGAAGCCAGGAAGTGTAATGCCCCCAGCTTTACTTTTTTTGCTCTTTGTATATTTTTAAACTAGTACATTAAAATTTATTTATTTATTTATTTTTTATTGGGTATGAATATTCATGAGATACAAAGCTGATTGTCACCCTCATGCCCATGATGTGAGGGCCAGATTCATATTGACAGCATGCCCATTACCACAAATTGCATTTGTATCCTGTGTCCCCCATCCAATTATCCCCAATCTCCCTCTCCTCCTTCTTTCCCTCCCACTCCACTTTAAGGAGTGTTCTCTCCCTCTGCAAGTCCAGTGCACTACTGTGGTCTTTCCTTTTGCTCAGGATTGTTTTGGCTATTCAGGGTCTTTTGTTGTTCCATATGAACGTTAGGATTGTGTTTTCTATTTCTGTGAAGAATGTCATTGGTATTTTGATGGTAATCACATTGAACTATAGACAGCTATGGGTAGTATGAACATTTTTACTACATTGATTCTTCCAATCTATGAACAAGGAATGTCTTTCCATCTCTTAGTGTCTTCTTTAATTTCTTTCAGAAGTGATGAGTCCTCATTGTAGAGATCTTTCACTGCTTTGATTATATTTTTTCCTAGGTATTTTTTTTGGAGACTATTGTAAATGGTCTTGCTTTCTTGATCTCTTTTTCTTCTAGTTTGTTGTTGGAGTATAAAAGAGGTACTGATTTTTGTATGTTGATTTTGTATCCTGCAACCTTACTGAATTTGGTTATCAACTCCTAAAGTTTGTTGATACTCTTTTTTTGGGATTTGTATGTATAGAATCATGTCACCTGTGAACAGGGACAATTTGATTTTCTATTTACCTTTTTGGATGCCCTTTATTTCTTTCTATTGTCTAATTGCTCTGGCAAGTACTACCAATACTATGTTAAGAAGGTGTGGAGAGAGTGGACATCCTTGTCTCTTTCCTAATCTTAATGGAAAAGTTTTCAGCTTTTCCCCATTCAGGATGATATTGGCAGAGGGTTTATCATGTACATCTTTTATTATGTTGAGATATCTTCCATCAATACCTAATTTGTTGAGAGTCTTTATCATGAAGGACTGTTGAATTTGAGATGATCATATGATTTTTGTTTTTCACTTTGTCAATGTGGTGTATCACATTTTTTGACTTGTGAATGTTGAACCATCCTTGCATTCCTGGGATGAATCCCACTTGATCACGATGTATAATCTTTTTGATATGTTGCTGTATTCTGTTTGGTAGTCTTTTGATTTAGCATCTAAATTTATCAAGGATAATGGCTCATAGTTTTCTTTTTTTGTTGGATCTTTGTCTGGTTTTGGTATCAGTGTGATGCTGGCTTCATAGAATGAGTTTGGGTGAATGGTTTCTGTTTCAATGTTTTGGAATAGTTTTGGAAGAACTGGTGTTAGGCTTCCATTCATGAGTATTTTGATTTAGCATCTAAATTTATCAAGGATAATGGCTCATAGTTTTCTTTTTTTGTTGGATCTTTGTCTGGTTTTGGTATAAGTGTGATGCTGGCTTCATGGAATGAGTTTGGGTGAATGGTTTCTGTTTCAATGTTTTGGAATAGTTTTGAAAGAACTGGTGTTAGGCTTCCATTCATGATGGCAGAATAGATGTTCCCCAGCATCATTCCCACAAACTATTTGCAACTATCAAAAAGCAATGACACCCAAGCTGGGGCTGCTGGAACTCAGGAGGAGGAGAGACCCACAGAGTGCATGAAGGTGGGAGAAGCCATGATGAGAGTAAGCAAAAACGACTCTGAGCATTTTGAGCCCCTGCTGTGTCCAGGCTGGAGCTGCTGAGTGCGGAGAGCAGGAGCTGGCAAAAGCCACAGGTGTGCCCTTTGTATGAAGTTGCTTGGAGATGGCAGGGGAGAAGAGGGCCACGGTGGCCCCTAGACCAGCAAGAACACTAATAGGGTTCCTGTGGACCCACATGGGAGTGAAGTATCAGAAGTACTGAAAGATGGAGCTACTCAGAGGATGGTGAGTCATTGTAAGGGATTAGAACCTGGCCTGTCACATCGGAAGGGTGTGTAGCATGGGTGGTGGGGGAGATCAGCCCACCAGGAGCACACTGGGGCACAGCAAGGACAGTTGATCTGCACCCTAATCAGCGAAGGATCAGTCAGAGGAGATTGGTCAGGAATATAGGATTGCATGGGGTTCAGTTTGATGAAAAGATTCAGGCCCAGACCAGAGTTTCTACACAACCCAGGTGCACTGGATCTCTCCAGAGCTGGAAGTACATATAAAATCAGCCATTAAAACTTTAGCTACACAATAAGCCTTCCCTAGGGAATCAGCAGCACAGCAGCAATTTAGGCCAACCACAGAGCTCAGTACTGGTCACCACAGGAAGTTCCCCCATGTTAAAAGTAAGCAGAGGACAGCAAGTTAGTTCCAGTGCAGAGTTCAAATTGTTAGAACAGGAAATAATCCAACACATAACTGAAAGAAAAAACAAGGTACCTGCAACCAGAGACAAAGTTTCACATTAATTAGTAAGGGTCTCATTTCACCAAAGAAAACCTATAGAATGGCCAGAATTCCAATGGGGTTACCAAGCCAGAAAGGGGGGAGGTCCAGGGGCTTCAGCAATTCCTTTCACCACCTTCAATCTATCCTGAGGGTGGTGGATGAGGGCCTTTGTCATGCCCTTATGAAATGCTCAACCAACCCAGTGGTGACAACCAAGCTGCTGAAGGAAGTGCTCCGGGATCTCCCAACTTGGGGCAGTGGGGCACCGAGGACCTTGGCCATACCCCCCTTACATGCAGCCACCCCAGCGTGAACCACCAAGCTGCCACATGAATCACCACAGTCTCTCCTGAGCTGGAGTGTGGGGGGCACATTGGCTGTGGCCACACCCCTGACACATACAAACACTCCATGGACGACCATCAAGCCACAGCAAGAGGGACCCGGTTTCTGAGCTGGGATGGTGGGGGATGAGGGCTTTTGCCACATCCTCCTTACATCTGTACCTGGCCTGGCAATGACCAAGCCACTGCTGGAAGCCCCTTGTCTCCCTTGTGGGAATGAGGGGGATGCCAGAGGCCTCAATCTCACCCCTCCCCCTTCCTCCTTCTTCCATCCCATTTCCGTCCCCTTTCTTCTCTCCCCTTTCCTTCCCTGCTCTGCAATAACACCATAGAATGCAAAAAATAATATTAATAAAATTACATTTTCTTTTTAAAATAAGAGAACTGGTATTAATTCCTCTTTAATGGTTTGGTAGAATTCAGCAGTGAAGCCACCTGTTCCTGGCCTTTTCTTTTCTGGGAGATTTCTGATTACTGCTACAATATCATTGCTTGTTATTGGTCTGTTCAGTTTTTCTATGTCTTTTTGATTCAGTCTTGGTAGTTTATATGTTTCTAGAAATTGATCCATTTCCTCCATTTGTGTAAATTTGTTGGTGTATAGTTGTTGTTCATAGTAATCTCTAATTATTCTTTGTATTTTTGCTTTATCAGTTGTGATAACCCCTTTTTCATTTTCGCTTTCTGTTATTTGGCTCTCCTCTCTTCTTTTTTTAGTAAGTCTGCCTAGTGGTTTGTCTATTTTGTTTATCTTCTCAAAAAACCAACTTTTTGTTTCATTGATCTTTTGTATTGCATTTTTGGTCTCTATTTCATTTAGTTCTGCTCTGATTTTTATTACTTCTTTCCTCCTATTATCTTTTGGATTGGATTTTTTTTTGTTTTCGTAGTTCCTTGAGGTGTAAAGTTAGGTTGTTTTGATGAAATCTTTCTGTTCTCTTGATGTAAACATTTATTGCAGTAAACTTTCCTCTTAGCACTGCTTTTGCAATATCCCATAGGTTTAGGTATGAAGTGTTGTTATTATCATTAGTTTCAAGAACAAGCAAGCGGAAAGGACATTCTTGGGGGGGAGGGGATAGAGGGAGGAGGGAGGGAGGTGTCGGTGATGGGCCATAATAATCATATACATTGTATATTGACAAAATAAAAATTTAACGAAAAAAATAAAGAAAAGAAATTTTTCGATGTCCTGTTTGATTTCTTTTTTAATCCGTATGTCATGTTGTTTAATTTCCAAGTATTTGTGTGATTCCAAAGTTTCTTTTGTTATTAATTTCTAATTTTAATCCTTTGTGGTCTGAGAAGATGCATGAAATGATTTCAATTTTTAAAAATTTGTTGATACTAGGTTAGTGACCTAATATGTGATCTGTCTTGCAGAATGTTCCATGTACTGATGAGAAGAACATGTATTCTGTGGTTGTTGCATGAAATATTCTATATATATCCACCAAGTCCGATTGGTCTAGAGTGTAGTTGAAATCCTGTGTTTCTTTATTGTCTTGTTGCCTAGATGATGTTTCTGTTGTTGAGAGGGTGATGTTCATGTTCTCAATTATTACAGTATTGAGATCTATCTCTGTGTTTAAGTGTAGCCATGTTTGCTTTATAAATCTGAGTGCACCAATGTTGGGAGCATATATATTTATGATTCCTGTGTCTTCTTGGTGGATAGATCCCTTTGTCATTATATAATGACCTTCTTTATCTCTTTTTATAGTTTTTGGTTTAAAGTCTATTTTATCTGATATAAGGCTAGCTACTCCTGCTTGTTTTTGGTTTCTATTTGTGTGGTATATCTTTTTCCATCTTTTCACTTTTAATCTGTTTGAGTATTTACAGGTGAGGTGGATTTCTTGTAGGCAGCATATAGTTGGATCTAGTTTTTTAATCCATCCAGCCAGTTGATGTCTTTTGAGTGGGGAGTTCAATCCGTTAATATTTAGCATTGGTATTGAAAGATATTTTTTGATTCTTGTCATTTAATGGCATTTTTGTGGCTTTTTAAAGTGTCTATGTTCCTTTCTTTCCCTGCTATTCTATGACTTCACAACTTGTTGGGTTTTTGAAGAGGAATGGTATAGATTTTTTCTCCTCTTTCTCATTTGCCTGTGTCTTTTATCCATGGGATTTATTCTTCCTAGTGCATTCACGGTGGGGATTATTTTTTAGGGGGTTCCAGTTGTAGGACTCCCTGGAGGGTTTCTTGTATGGCTGGTCATGTGGTACAGAATTCATATAGTTTTTGTTTATCTGGGAAATACACTAGACCTCTTTCATATCTGAAGGATAGCCTTGCTGGGTATAGTGTTCTTGGTTGGCAGTTTTTCTCTTTTAATGCTGTGAATACATCATTCCATTCTCTTCCAGCCTGCAGGGTTTCTACTTAGAAATCTGCCATTAGTCTGATGGGGACTTTCCTATAGGTGACTTGATATTTTCTCTTGCTCTCTTTAGGATTTTCTCATTGTCTGTAACTTCTGCCAGTTTAACTACAATGTGTGTTGGAGAGGACCTTTTTAGATTGAACTTGTTGGGGATCTTTGTGCTTGTTGTATTTGGAAATCCATTTCTCTACCAATACCAGGGAAATTTTCTGCTATCATATCATTGAATAGGTTCTCAATGCCTTTTTCTTTTTCTTCCTCTTCTGGAACACCCATAATTCAGATGTTTGTATGCTTGAGGCTCTCTGATAGTTTTCGGAGATATTCTTCACTTCCTAAAATTCTTTTTTCTTTTTTCTTTGTCTGCTTGGGTTATTTCAAAAATAGAGTCTTTGAGGTCAGAGATTCTTCTGCTTGCTCTAGTCTGCTGCTAAAGCTCTCAAATGTTGTTTTTATTTCATTGAATGAGTCTTTCAGTTCCAAGAGTTCTTCCACCCCCTTTTTTTTTTTTTTTTTCCTTTTTTTGTCTTTTTTCGTGTCCGGCAACAGATAGCAACCCTCAGTGTCGCGCCCATACCGGACCGGACCGGCAACGGGATCGCAACCCTCGGTGCTGCACCTGCACCTCGCTCAGCCAGTGAGCGGGAACCGGTCTGTATGCGGGATCTGAACCCTCGGTGGGAGTGCCGCTGTGCTCCCAAGAGGCGCACTGTAGCATTGCGCCACCGGGCCGGCCCAATCCACATCCTTTTTTATGGCATTAATCTCTTTGTAGATTTCCTCCTTCATATGTTGGATTATTTTTCTCATTTCATTGTGTTGGCTCTGCATTTCTTCTTGTATCTCACTGAGTTTCCTTATGATTGTTGCTTGGAATTCTTTTTCAGACCATTCAAGGGCTTCTTGTAGACTGGGATCTTGTGTTTGAGTGTTATTACATTTCTTTGGGGTATTCCTAGTTTCTTGTTTTTTCATATTTCTAGTATCTCTACATTGATGTTTGGCCATCTGGTGGAACGATTGCTTCTTCAGTTACTTGACTTTCTTTTGGAGAGAAAGAATCTCTCCTGAAGGTTTCTTTCTTGTACCCTGTTGGGTAAGATTGTTCAGCTTAGATTCCACATAGACTTCGATTGGGAGGAGACTTCCGGGTCTTCTGTCCAGTGATTCATACCTCCTGGAGTGGGAGGTTGCAAGAGGTGAGACTCTTGGGGCTGGTGCTGAGCCTCTGAGGCCTCTTGCAGGCAAAGCTGTGAGGGGTGGGTTTCCAAAAGCAGGTATAAGACTGTTCAGGTCTCTCCTGGCAAATGCCGTGAGGATTAAAGTTCTCAGGGCTGGTGATGGGCTGCTGAGGTCTCTTCCAGTGTGAGCCACAGGAAGCAGGACTCCCAGGGCTGATATAGATGTGCTCAAGTCACTCTCAGTGAGAGCTATAAGGGGCAGGGCTCCTGGGGCAGGAGCCAGACTTCTGGGGGCTCTCCCAGTGAAAGTTTTGCAGAATGGGACTCTGGGTGCTATTGCTGGGGTGCTGAGGCATCTTTCTGAAAGAGCTATGAGGTGGTGGGTTCCTGGGGGTGACCTAGAGGTGCTCAAGACAGTACTGGCAAGAGCTGCAGGGGGAGAGCTTCCTGGGATTGGTGTGGCACTCTCAAGTCTCTGCCAGTGAGAGCAGTGGGCGGTGGTGCTCTTGGCCTGGTGCCTAACTGCTGGGGCCTCTTCCTCCCAAAACAGCAAGGGGCAGAGCTCCCGATGCCAGAGTGCTGAGTCCTCTTCCTGCCACAGTCGCAGGATGTGGGGCTTCTGGGGCTGGCGTGAAAGAGGTCAATTTACTCCCTGTGGGAGCAGTGGTCAAGGGGCTTTTAGGTCTGCTGCCATGCTGCTGCAGCCCTTGTCTGTGGGATCCATGAGGAGCAGGGCACTCACAGCTGATGCCAACCTGCTCTGATCTCCATGTAGTAAATGCTTGAAGGCCTCAGCAGCTGAGGCCCACACTGCCACTGCTGCAAGCACTGCTGACATATGAGTGGTCCACCACAGCTGTTTCCCCCACTAGGGTGGCTTGCTGCTACAGCAGCAGCCACTGTTACCTTATAGGTGGCATGCTGACTGCTTGACAGCATTGACAGAAGGACAGTGACAAGTGGAGGCTGGTGAAAGAAGTGGGCTAGTGCAGGCCCATGACTCATTGGCCCAACCCACAGGAGAAATTATGCTGCCACATGTTGTACCACACCTGAGGGCAGGAGGTAGGTGCATAGCCCATGAAATCACCTTGATCTGGGTTGAGACACACAGAGAACTCGTCAAGAGTGCAGAAATCCAGGATAATCACACAGAGTCAGGAAGAAAACTCACAATCACCACTAATTCATTCCCCAACCACGGAAAGCAAGGACCAGGAGGAGCCTCTGCCTGTAAGAAAGAGGAGAGAGAAAGTCCATTCAGGGTCACTATTCAAACTGAGAAGCTGCAGTATACCACAGTGCACCCATCAGGATAATGGGACACTAGCCAGCATTCCAACCAAGCCTGCCCTGGGTCACCAACCAAGCCAAAGAGTGACAGGGAAACCTAGGCACTTCTCCCAAGAAACTGAGAGCTTTTCCATGTCTTCAATGAGCCAACACAGTGTTACTAACCTCAGTAAGGGAGGTTAGTGCCTGAGTGCCTAAGCCACGGAGGCATTCACATGCAACTCCAACAGTGAATATGACTAAAGTACCCACATGGAGAGTACATGACTGCATCTGTCTGGAACTAACACTAAAACACCCTAGTCAACAGTCAACATAAAACACATCTGCCATCCAAAAATACTATACCCAGCAAGGCCATTCTTCAGAAATGAGGGAGAACTAGTGTTGGTGAGGAGTTGAAGAGACCTGAGCCTTTCCCCTGATATCTATGTGCTTATATCCTCCACTTCTCATGACAAAGCTTTTATTTGGTCCCTTAATAAAACCCCTATTCTGCTGTGGCAGGACCCTAATACTATAATAGCAGATTAATGAATACCCCTCTCTCAGCATTGGACAGATCTTCCAGGCAACAAATCAACAAAGAAACACAGGATGTAAACTACACCTCAGACCAATCGGACCTGGCAGATATCTACAGAACATTTCATCCAACTACAGAATATACATTCTTCTCATTAGCACATGTCCAGGAAAGACCACCTGTTAGGTCACAAATCAAGTCTCAGCAAGTTAAAAAAAAAGTTGCAACTATATTTCAAGACCATAATGGATAAAAACTGGAAATCAATAGCAAGTGAAACACCAAAAATTATACAAATGCATGGAAACTAAAGAACTGGCTCCCCAATGACCTATGGGTCCAAGAAGTAATTAAACAAGAAATAAAAAAAAATTCTTGAAACTAACAAAACTAAAGATACATCATAAAAAATCCTGTGGGATACTGCAAAAGCAGTACTAAGAGGGAAGTTTACTGCAATAAATACTTACATTAAAAGAATGGAAAGACTTCAAATAAATGACCTAACACTATGCCACAAAGAACTAGAAAAGCAAAATCAATGAAATCCTAAAAGTAGTAGACAAAAAGAAATTATTAAGATCAGAGCACAACTAAGTGAAGTAGAAACCCAGAAAACAATACAAAAGATCAATAAAACAAAAAGTTGTTTTCTTGAGAAGATAAATAAAATAGACAAACCATTAGTTAGCCTAAAAAAAAAAGAAGAGAGAAGAGCCAAATAAAAATCAGAAATGAAAAAGGATACGTTAGAACCAACACCACAGAAATATGAAGAATCATTAGAAATTGTTATAAACAACTGCACAACAACAAATTTAAAATCCTGGAGGAAATGATTACTTTTTAGGACACTTACAGATTACCAAGACTGAACCAAGAAGAAAATAGAGAACCTGAACAGACCAATAACAAGTAATGAGATTGAAGCAGTAATCAGAAACCTTCCAACAAAGAAAAGCCCAGGATTGGATGGCTTCACAACTGAATTCTATCAAACTTTTAGAGAAGAATCAATTATATTTCTCTTCAAACTATTCCAAAAAATTGAAACAGGAACCATTCTCCCCAACTCATTCTATGAAGCCAGCATCATACCAAAACCAGATAAAGTCATAACAACAACAAAAAGAATATTAAGGCCAATATCCTTGATGGACATAGATGCAAAAGTCCTCAACAAAACATTAGTAATCAGAATTCAGCAACACATAAAACAATACAACATGATCATGTGGAATTCATCACAGGGATGCAAGGATGGTTCAACATATGCAAGTCACTACATGTGATAAATCACATCAACAAAGTCAAGGACAAAAACCATATGATTTTCTCAATAGATGTTGAAAAAGCATTCGAAAAATTCAACATCCCTTTATGATAAAGACTCTCAGCAAATTAGGTATGGAAGGAAATTACAACAACACAATAAAAGTCATATATGACAAATCAATTGCCAATATCATCCTGAAAAACTGAAACTTTTTATTTTTAAGAACAGGAACAAGAGGATGCCCACTCTCACCACTCCTATTTAACATAGTACTGGAAGTAATAGCCAGAGCAATCAGGCAAGAGAAAGAAATGAAAGGCATCCAGATTGTAAAGGACAAAGCCAAACTGTCACTGTTTGCAGATGACATGATCTTATATATAGACAAACCTATGGACTCTACCAAAAAAACTCTTAGAGTTGATTAATAATTTCAGTAATGGTTCAGGATACACAATCAACACCCAAAAATCAGTAGCATTTTTATACTCCAGTAATGAACTACCAGAAATAGAAATCAAGAAATCAAGTGCATTAACAATAGTTGCCAAAAAAAAAAAAAAAAAAAAAAAAAAAACCTAGGAATCAACTTAACCAAGGAGGTGAAAGATCTCTACAGTGAGGATTATAAAACACTACTGAAAGAAATTGAGGACACAAAAAGGTGGAAAGACATACCATTCTTGGATGGCAAGAATTAACATTATGAAAATGTCCATTCTACCCAAAGCAATCTACACATTCAGTATAATCCCCCCCTAGATACCAATGACATTCTTCACAGAAGGAGAAAAAGCAATCCTAACATTCATATTGAGCAAGAAAAGACCCATAATATCCGAAGAAATCCTGAGCAAGATAAATAAATAAATAAAGCTGGAGACATACCACTACCCAACTTTAAATTATATTACAAAGCTATTTTAACCCAAACTGCATGGTCCTGGCATAAAAACAGAAGCTTGCAACAATGGAACAAAATAGAAAACCTGAGAATCAACCCACTTAGTTACAACCAACTGATCTTTGACAAAGGCAAAAAGAACATTTATTGGGGAAAAGACTGCCTCTTTCATAAATGATGTTGGGAAAATTGGACATCCATATGCAGAAGAATGAAACTGGACCTGTACCATATACCAATATCAACTCAAATTGGATTAAAGACTTAAATATAAGACCTGAAACCATAAAATTACTATAGGGAAATAGAGGGGAAACACTCTGGGAAGTAGGACCAGGCAAAGACTTTATGAATAAGACCTCCAAAGCGCCAGCAACAACAACAAAAGTAAACAAATGGGATTATATCAAACTAAAAACTTCCTCACAGCAAGATAAACAATCAACAGAGTGAAAAGACAACCTATGGAGTGGGAGAAAACATTTGTAAGATGTACATCTGACAAGGAATTAATATACAGAATATATAAAGAACTCAAATAACTATACAATATAAACCAAATAATCTAAGTAAAAAATGGGCAATGGAGATGAATAGACTTTCTCAAAAAGGAAGACATACAAATGGCCAACAGGTACATGAAAAAATGCTCAGCATCACTAATCATCAGAGAAATGCAAATCAAAACCACATTAAGATATCATCTCACCCCAGTTTGGCTGGTTATTGTTGAAAGGACTGAGAATAACAAATGCTGGTGTGGATGTGAAGAAAGGGGAACCCTCCTACACTGTAGGTGTAAATTAGCACAGCCATTATGGAAAACAGTATGGAGTTTCCTCAAACAACTACAGATAGTTCTACCATACAATCCAGCAATGCCACTACTAGGTATATATCTAAAGGAATGGAAATCATCATGTCAAAGGGATTCCTGCACTCCCATGTTTATTGCAGCTCTTAGATACACAACAGAATACTACTCAGCCATAAAAAAGAATGAAATTCTGCCATTTGCAGCAACATGGAGAAAATTAAATGAAATAAGACAGACAAGGAAAAAGAGATACCACATATTCTAACTCATAATTGGGTACTAAGAAAGAAAGATAGAAAGGAAAGAGAGAGAGAGAGAGAGAGAGAGAGAGAGAGAGAGAGAGAGAGAGAGAGAGAGAGAGAGAGAGAG
>NW_007731485.1:14576-50185 GCF_000696425.1 Galeopterus variegatus
GAAAGAAAGAAAGAAAGAAAGAAAGAAAGAAAGAAAGAAAGAAAGAAAGAAAGAAAGAAAGAAAGAAAGAAAGAAAGAAAGAAAGAAAGAAAGAAAGAAAGAAAGAAAGAAAGAAAGAAAGAAAGAAAGAAAGAAAGAAAGAAAGAAAGAAAGAAAGAAAGAAAGAAAGAAAGAAAGAAAGAAAGAAAGAAAGAAAGAAAGAAAGAAAGAAAGAAAGAAAGAAAGAAAGAAAGAAAGAAAGAAAGAAAGAAAGAAAGAAAGAAAGAAAGAAAGAAAGAAAGAAAGAAAGAAAGAAAGAAAGAAAGAAAGAAAGAAAGAAAGAAAGAAAGAAAGAAAGAAAGAAAGAAAGAAAGAAAGAAAGAAAGAAAGAAAGAAAGAAAGAAAGAAAGAAAGAAAGAAAGAAAGAAAGAAAGAAAGAAAGAAAGAAAGAAAGAAAGAAAGAAAGAAAGAAAGAAAGAAAGAAAGAAAGAAAGAAAGAAAGAAAGAAAGAAAGAAAGAAAGAAAGAAAGAAAGAAAGAAAGAAAGAAAGAAAGAAAGAAAGAAATACTACAACAATACACTGAACTTTCAGAAGAAGAGAACAAACCTAAGGATACTAGAGATGGGGGTGGATGGACGGACAGGTTTCGGGGACTGATAGGTCGGGTAAGGGGTATAAAGAAAAATTGTGATGTTTAATAATGAATATGCTGATAGAAAAAGATTATAAAACATGTTAATTAGCTTGATTAAATCATTTCACACCATATGTATGTCTATCATAATGTTCCTGTGTACCCAATAATTATAATTTCTCAAGTAATAAAATTAAAGCAAAACAAAACAAAAAAAACAGTATGGCAATGGCATAAAAATAGACACAGACCAATAGAACTGAAAGGATCCCAGAAGGAAATTTGCACGTTTACGGTAAATTGATTTTTGACAAGGCTGCAAAGAACATAATGAAAAAAGGATAGTCTGTTTAATAAGTGGTGCTGGGAAAACTGTATATCAACATGAAGAAAAATGAAAAAAGAAAAAAAAAGGTAGACACTTGTCTCGCACCAAATACAGAAATCAACTGAAAATGGAGTAAAGACTTAAACACAAGACCTAAACCTATAAAACTAATAGGAAACAGAGGGGGAACCTTTCATGGCACTGGTCCGTGCAATGAGTTTTTTTGATATGACCCCAAAAGCACAGACAACAAAAGCAAAATAGACAAATGAGATTACATAAAACCTATTAGATTCCTGCTTTTTTCATCTGGGGATCTAATTTCCTCCACTGAGTACCCTCTCTTTAAATTTTCAGAGTGGATTCTCTTTCCATGATGAGGTCCTGACTAAACTCCACAATAACTCTCTGGCTCCACTGGGGTGGACCTACGTACGGCCATCTGGACACAGGACGGATGTGGGCTGGGCTGAAATTCTTCTACCTATGACCATGATCTCTAGAGGGAGACTGTGCTGAACACCCAGGGCTGTAATATCTAGAACATCTGTAAGTCCCTGCACGTGCTGTGGTCTCAGGGTTTACGGTGACGTTGTTGTTGAAAAGTCCACTCGATGTCAGAAATACGGATCTCAACTCTTTGGAATAGTTTGAATGTTACAAATTGAAGTTGAGGATGTAAAGAGTCGTGTACCCTCCTAAGGGAACCAAAGTCTCGGCCAGGCTGAGAGCAAGGGCTTGTCATGACCACCTGGGGGAGAAGGAGGCACAACGTTAGAGAGGAAAATGCGGAGCTGCCCCCTCCTCTCACTGTCCTCAGGTGGCTTTTCCTCCTTTACATTCTTCCAAGGTTTGTCCCCCAACCCAGAGTCCCCTGATGCCAAGAGCTACCTGGTGGGAGCCAGGGACACATCGGGCCCCAACATGGACCTGGCAGGTCTCCCCAGAACAACAATTTTACTTAGAGTACTGATAAAATGTTGAAAAAAGTTTGTATTTAAACACATTTTTAACAACATCAAAAATTGTAAGTGGGAAAGTAGTACAAGATTTACTTGATTGAAAAAATATCATGAAATATGAACCTTTATATATGTATATATATTTAAACCTCTCCTAAGCAAGAATGTGCCACAAGGTCTCGGTGGTCTCTACCTGCTGACCAGTCCCTTCTCCTGAGGCATGGGTGGGATGTTCTGCAGACCTTATTGTCAAGGACAGGCTGGAGAATGGTGTGGGGTCCTGTCCTTGGAGACATCTGTAGGGTCCTGCATTTTGTTCCCCTCTCATTGTAGAGGTTACACTCATCTGCCCTGACCCAGCTTTGTACTTCAAAGCCTTCTTCACATGAATGTGGAGCTGGGCTTATGCCAAGGAAGCAGCTAGGTAGAGTCTCCAGGAAAAAATAAGAACCTGGGATCCACAGGTCATGTCACTCTCCTTGTATTTCCAGAAGTCTTGATCACTAGCCCTCCAGCATCATCTGCATCTGCCCCTCACCTATTGCCCAGAGTAAGCCCCTTCATGTTTGAACAACATAGTAACCAAAGGATAAGACAGGACTCACCCACTTGTGCCCAGAAAATCTGATGCCGACAGAGTCCTGGAAGTAAAACCACTTCACAGATGTGTCCCCAGTATATCCCAGGCCCCATGTGCTTCACCTTCCAAATCCATGAATCTGTGATTACATGTTGTGATAAAGCATAGATTTTCCACTATAACCCTCTCCTCCCTTCTCTTCCAGGACTTACCAAGGTACAGGAAGATCATTATTTGGGGGGACATGGTGCTACTTCTGTTGGACAGGAGGCAGGAGCTGAGCAAAACTGTCAAAGCCACAGGATGTGGTGGGCAGGGTCCCCTCACCACACCACAGTTTGTACAGTCTACAAGGTGGCCACCACACAGGAAGAAGACCAGCTTCTTCTCAACCAGAGGAGGGTGGGTGCTGAGAGCTGACTTGAGCCACATTGCTGAACAAGCCCTCCCATCTTAACTATCACATTTAAATCCTAAACTCTGCAATCATAAAATTATTTTACCATATTTTTCTGTTTTTTATAAGTAATAACTATTGTTTGTTTCATAACATGTAATATTCCCTTTGCAAGCTAATATATAAATATTGTAAATGTTATGAAACTCTTTGCAGAATGAACTCAAATGTACCTCCAATCTATATTTTCAGGTTTAGCACTGCTTGCAAACTTTTTACTTCTCCTGCCAAACAAAACCAGCTAACTTTGATTCTGAATTTCTAGAGGATCATAGAACATGCAAATTCTGGCTCTTGGTGTTTTATCTGAAATCATTTCTTGGTTATGAATCAAAACCCAGTTTTCAAAGAGAGAATGTGCTCTCTTCCCCTGACCCCAATACAAAGAACTTACATATACACAAACAAATTTACATCGAATAAATATGAATTTGGATAGACTGATTTGTAGATAGATGGTACATGAAAAAAAGAAACAAGTAATTAGTTTTCTAGGCTGACATAACAAATTATCACAAACTGGATGGTTTGACAACAAAACTTTATTCTCTCAGAGTTCTGGAGGTCAGAAGTCCAAAAGCAAGCTGTCGGCACATCAGGGCCAGGGCCACACTCCCTCTGGAGGCTCTAGTGGGGAATCCTTCCTTGCCTCTTCTAGCTTCTGGTGGCTGTCAACATTCTTTGTGGCTGCATCAGATAGAGAGATTGATACTTAGATCCATATAAACACAGGTAGATACGTAAGTAGGTAGGTAGGTAGACAGACAGAGAAATAGATTCACAAACCTCCAACATTTGGTATTGTCTGACTCCGTTATTTTTCATGCTCTCCAGGTAAGTTACACCAGACCAGAAGATAAATTTATTAATTAAATTTAGTTGACAATCACTCGCTGCCAAGAGATAATAAAAATGTTTGCAATAAAATTATGTATTCCACTAAGCAACTTAACAAAAAATAGTCTGGTATTTATTTCATTAATTTCGACATTCAACCTGGAAAAAAAAGAAGCTAAGATTTGCAAAGAGAAAAAATAGAAATAATTTTGTTAGTCACTTTTAGGATTGTATTACACTTTGGATCAATTTTGAATGCTTTAAATACATACAATGCTTGAGTATCAATAGAAAAACATGTTGTATCTTAATAATTTGAACACATTATCAATAAGTGTTCTCCTAAAATATCCCTACCCCATGAAAACCTGAAGTAAATATTTAAAAAAAAAAAAACCTTAAAAGGCTTGCTAGAATATTAAAATTCAGTGTAAATTGAAGTATAGGAAAAGTTTTGAAAGGCTTTTAAAAAATCTAGCTCAAAATTAGCTCTCAAAAGAGCAAAATTTGAGTGCAACTTATTACCCCCTTGGTTCAAGAAACATGGCCACTCCTTTGACAAATTTAGAAGGGGTATAGCTATTGTCATAAACCCCACACATGTAGACATGCAACCTCTGCATCCAAAATATCATAGGATGGTGACGGGGCCCTGAGCTGGGAAAGAGCACGTAATAACTTCGTATAGCATACATTATACGAAGTTATACGAGGGACATGGTGCTACTTCTGTTGGACAGGAGGCAGGAGCTGAGCAAAACTGTCAAAGCCACAGGATGTGGTGGGCAGGGTCCCCTCACCACACCACAGTTTGTACAGTCTACAAGGTGGCCACCACACAGGAAGAAGACCAGCTTCTTCTCAACCAGAGGAGGGTGGGTGCTGAGAGCTGACTTGAGCCACATTGCTGAACAAGCCCTCCCATCTTAACTATCACATTTAAATCCTAAACTCTGCAATCATAAAATTATTTTACCATATTTTTCTGTTTTTTATAAGTAATAACTATTGTTTGTTTCATAACATGTAATATTCCCTTTGCAAGCTAATATATAAATATTGTAAATGTTATGAAATGACTCAGTATTTATTTATCAACAAAGTCACATGGATGGAAACCAGGAATCTCCCATGACCATCTGCTGTGTTGTATCCAAACACAGATGCACAACCATAAACACACACAAACAAAACCACACAAACATAGTCACATATGTACACAGAATTTGAAACATGCACAGGAACAAATCACATGAACACACATAGACAAAAAATGCACAAACATGCACACATGTACACATCGAAGCAAACACATGCAAAGAGACAAAGAGAGATACAGACACACACACACAGACACCCACCTACATACATGAAAAGCTCTGTGCAGGATCTGGGTCCCTGACTGAATCCACTGGGCTGCTCTCCTGCAATCAGGATGTCCAGGGGGTCATTGGGGCCCGACCACTCAGAGGAGAGGTTCTGTACACCGTAGCAGCTCTATTGGCCCCTGTGGGAGCTGCTCCCAGGGCCCAGGAGGAAGTTGGCCTGACAGAGACAAGCCTGAGTCTGTGGGCCAGGGCTCTGGGGGAGGTCACGTTCCTACTTCTTGGACAGAGCGAATCTGTTGTAGCCAAATCAGAGTGACTCTGGAGGGTCAGACTCTCTCCAGACAGCAGGATAGGGCCCGGCTGGGTCACGAGGGAGGGCTTCCTAGACACACCTGGAAAGAAAGATAAGCCGGGGGGTCCTGAATGAAGGGAGAGTCATAATGAGGTCTCATATGAGTGGTGAGAGGACACAGAACAGAGATGTTGCATCTGTGGCTGCCCTAGACAGGATCCTCTTCCCTCACTGGGATCAGCCCCGGAGCTGACAGGAGCTTGGTGATGTGAAAGACCTACACATTCAACTTGGTGGGGTTGGCATTGGCTGTTCCTCAGAGTAGGAAATGCTTTGTGTGTCTTTATGGAAGGGAAGTGCTTCGATGCACCATGCCCACGGTCAGCCCTGTCCTAGTCTGAATCCCCACACACCCCAGACTGGACCAAGCGGAGACACCCCAGCAGAGGAATCCCCAGACTACAGAGCAGCATGATCTGACCCACAGGAGATGCAGGAGCTGTACCTGAAAAGTGATTCAAATGAAGCATGTGCCCACCCCATGTCCACAACCAAGAAGGAAAATAAGAGACTCATCAGCATATGGATGCAATAATTATGAAAGTTATAAAATGTGGATCATTTAATCTTTTTTTTTTTTTTTGACTGGTAAGGGGATCACAACCCTTGGCATGATGTTGTCTGCACCACGCTCAGCCAGTGAGCGCACTGGCCATCCCCATACAGGATCCGAACCTGCGGCCTCGGCGCTATCAGCGCTGCACTCTCCTGAGTGAGCCACGGGTCCAGCCCATGTAATCACTTTTTTCTAGGAGAAAAAATACAGAGGTAAAACCGTTTTATGAATAAAAATTGGTTGATCCACTTTTCCACCAGATAAACGTTGAAGCCACACTTAAGTACAATAAAATCGTAGGAGCACAGAATATGTAAACTGTCTTTTCAGCTCCCATTTATAATTTATGTAAAACCACTTCTTTAAAAAAATAATAACCCTCACTGTTATTTTTGAGTGTTTATGTTGTGGAAGCAAAATTAAGTTTCTCTCTTGCTTATGCAGTTTTTCTTAGCATCAGTTGACTCTGCAGAGTAACCATCCTTCATGCAGTAGTACAGGGAGGAGAAGGGCTTTGGTCTTTTATTTACACCTTTCTTATCATAACAGGGTTCCTCTAGGAACACCCTAGCTATAGAGTATACACTGGTGAGTGTGGGGCCATCATATAAATAGCCAGGCTAGGAGTGTGTCTGTGGGTGATTCACTCTCACACCCAATGACCAGCGCTGGCCATTTATCCCATCAGCTCAGACAGTGAAGGAAGCTTAATCCTCCGTTTGGCCCAGGAGGACAGAGTAACTATTTTGGGGGGGTCACATTAGAGGATCTCTGAAGTTTGCACATTGATCCTCTCTGGAGGGGTTGGGTATCCTGATCATTCACCAGACATGGGTTTCCTGAGACCTCCTACAGTCTCTTTGCATGGGCACTTGGGTGCTGGACGTTAATTACACTCCACCCCTGCTTCAAGACTCTTATGGTGCAGACATGATAGGCCAGTGGAGAACAGCCAGTAAAAACTCAGCATATGAAAGTTGTAGAACAGACACTGTGAGGTGAATAGGCTCACCTGACTTAGACTATGAGATGAAGATGTTTGCATGTAAGTGGATGTTTACACTGAGATGCTCAAGAAATTCGGTACATTGCCAGGGGAAGGAGCTGCATCTGCTAATTCTAAGAACTAAGCAACAGCTTTTTGTGTGTAGCGGTTTGTGGGTTGTTCTGTGTAGATGCTGATTCTAGTAGGAAGAAAATAAATAAGGGGTAAGATGAAGATGTCAGCAGAAACCAACTTCCAGAGCATATTTTGTGCTAAAATAGATTTGTGCATTCTCTTCAGAAGACAATGGGGACCAAGAAAATGTGAAAAACAGACGATGTCAGCAGAAACCAACTTCCAGAGCATATTTTGTGCTAAAATAGATTTGTGCATTCTCTCCAGAAGACAATGGGGACCAAGAAAATGTGAAAAACAGACAAAAAAAAATACATTCCCAGAGTCTGGGTAAAAATCACACTATAGCAGAAATTAGTATGAGGATAAGAGGTGATAAGACATTCCAGGAGAGGAGGAGAGGCTTCTGCTTGCTGCTCACATTTGATAAAGCCACCTTGCAACAGATGTCAAATATAATCATTACCGATAGGTCTCTTTTTCAGACCAAGCTCCAGGAGAAAATGGACTCCGTATCGTCAAATTTCCATCTTCAATCTAGAACAGTGAGAGCTCTCTGCCGTAATAGAAATGCTTCGTATCTGGGCTATTCTCTAAGGCAGCAGCAGCACACGTGGCTTCTGAGCACTTGAACTGTGGCCCCCGTGGCTAAGGAACTGAATTTTAAACTTTATTTAACTCAATCTATTCAAATTTTAATTTAAATAACAACATATGACTAAAGGTTACCATATTAGACATCTCAGACAGACTATATCTCACTTTCTAAACTTTTATTGAATAATTTGAGTATATAGAATCATTTCAGTAGAGTTTAAAATAAAGAAGGATGATAATGATTCGATGTCCAGAATGTATGGGTGAATATAGTAAAGTCCCCTGAAATGGTTGGATATTTATCACAGTGTAGACAGCTGGGTATTTACTAAGGGGCTTGTTGTCACCTCAGAGATGTTGGGATGATTGGAGAAGGAGAAAATGCTCATGAAGAAAATCTCCCAAGGGATAGGCCCAGGTTTCTGCTTGGTAATGCTCCGTGTTCTCAGAGCCTGGGGCCAGGTGTGACCTCAGCATGGGCTTGGTGGATGGTGAGTTCTGTGTAGATTCTGGGCTCAGCTGAGAGGCACTTGGAGCTTGGGGAAGTTGGAGTAAACCGTGTCTGTGAGAGGGTCTGGTGGTTTAACTGGGCATATGTCACCTCCTGTGTTTCTTCTGGTGCAGGAACCTGAGAGGAGGAAGGTGAAGAATAAGAGGGTGAGAATTAATAATTAAAGCCAGGGTCATGGGACATGTGGAGAAAATGAAACCGTGGTGAGGGCTTGAGCTGAGACAACTCACCTCTCCATCCATCACTTGGTCTTCTCTGGGCTCTGTGTCCATAATGGTGGCATCTGTGGGGTAGAAGAGGGAGTTAAGGCTCTTAACAGGGCTCCTCAATACTCTCACATCAGAGATGTATACACCACGACCAGAAGGAGGCCAGGGTATGACGGAGGTTGCTCAGCCATTCTCCCCTACTAGATTCAGAGAACTATCCCATCAATATCTCAGGCCCACCCCGACTGCCCTAAGGTCCCCTCCAACCCCATGGCATCCATCTACTTCCTTTCTTGCATATCATCCACTTCTGCAGAACAGTGGCCTCCCCAGAGCTGAGGGGCAGTTAGAGGAGAGAAAAGAGTGGTTTATAAGTTGAGGATTTGAGGGAAGGGACAGGGGTCCCCACCCAATCATTGTCCTCAACAAAAAACCACAGAGCAACCCACAGGACATGAACACACTTCTGAGCCTGAGTTACACCCCCACCCTGCTCTCTTGATGCCGTCTTCTCTTTCAGACTTACGATTTTTGATAGAACACCAGTGACCAATAAGAGCAAAGAGAAAAATGGCAGTGGAGACGATGGCTGCTGAAAGTCCAAGGATGATGTTCATCTTGCTGGACTGTCCTTGAGGAGGATGTGATTCTGTCACTAAGCAAATGATAAAATCTACCGTTATCAGTTGCCTATTTTGGGCCAGTACGTACTGCACACATGACATACCAGTGTGGACCAAGTATGTTATCTCAAACTTTGCCATCATCCTTAATCCTGACCAATCACCTTCTCTCTTGTCTGACATGTGCAAGAAATTCCAAGAGAAGTTATCACAGTTATCCAAATTAAAGAGCCGGTAGGAGACAAGTGGACGTTTAAGCCCAGGTCTACCAGACTCCAATGTGTGTGTTTTCTGCTGTCCCATGAGACAAGACAGTTTATTATTTGCATGCAATGGAAATTCCCCGAATCCACTGTAGGTGAACACCATTTCCACTCATCTCTTCTCACCCCACCACAACTGTACTTTCTGAGAACTGAGGTGGAGACAGCCAGAGGACGGAGATGCCTCTTCTGCTGTTGCAGAGATTTGGAGTTGCTGTGTAGAATAATATGCCCTTCGAGTGATGTCTGAGAGTGGAGTAGGTGGAGGATTCAGGAGAGAGGAGGGAGGGCAGCAAGGGCTATATTATATATTGAGCACATTTTCTGTACCAGGACCCATTCTAGGGGTAAGAGGACTGTCACATTTGTGAGTGCATCTTACTCTAAGTGCAAACCCAGGAGAGAGGCATTATTAACTCCACATTCTCCTCAAGAACAACTGATATTTCGTGAGGCTGGTGATTACAGCAAGCAGAGCCATGAATTGCGCACAAGAGCCTGATTCCAATTTTTTCTCTTTCTGGGCCTATGTAATGTTCCCCCACTAGGCTCCCTGCTGAGCTGTCTCATGCTCTGATAGCCCAACTGTAAGTTCCTGCCCATAAAACAGAGACTCAGAGATATCTGAGAATGCCCAAGATTACCAGGCTGAGAAATACCAGAACTAGATTCTGAAATACCCTTCTTAATGAGTCTACCTCTGAGTATGTCCTGAATCCACCCACTCAATTATTTCCCCAGCACCTTCAGGTCTAAGTTGCCGTGACTTTTCTACCCCAAAATGTCATAGTCTAGACAAGAATCATGGCTTCTACTCATATTTCCCTGAAGTGAATTCTGTTCACATCTGCCAACTGTTTCATCCAAAATAGAATACAGATCATAACACGTTGATTCAAATCATCTTTGATGGCTTTACATCTCATCAGAATAAAATCCAAACTCTTTACAGTTGCTTAGAAACCTTCACATAGGTTGACTCCTGTCTACGTCCCTCAGCTCCACTTCGCTTACCACTCATCAGCCACGTGAATGAACCCAGCTTTGAATGAACCAAGCTCATGGCTACATCACAGTCATGCACTCACTGTTCCATCTGTGGGGAATGTCTCTCCAACAATCTTCTAAAGACTGGCTCCCCTTGTCATTAAGATAATTAAGTGAAACTCCTCAGTAGGGCCTTCCCTACCAACCCATCCATGCTAAAGTATCCAGTTGAGCTTCCTCTATGACATGAGTCTACCTTAATGAATGCAAATTAATGATTATTAATGAATCCACTTATTGATTGATTGATTGATTAGAATTTATTTCCCTGCACACATACCTGGAATAAGATCTTCATGAAGATAGGAACTTTTTCCTTTGTAACTGTTGAATATTTATATTATAGAACATTGATAGATGGACAATAAATATGTAAGGTATTTTCTTAAATCCTTCCCATCTCCCAGCATTCCCATCCTCATAGACCCTGGGAGAGGGCTGGAATCACTTCTCAGCAGAGGGTTGGTTTCACTCTGACCCCTCCCTTCCTTTTGGATGAGGCCTTAGTTCCAGAGCATGAGAGGGTAAATGCCCCTCGGATCTGCACCTGATCACAGACTCAAATACTAATGGAGAATCTGGGGATCAGAAAGGGAAGGTGACTAGTTTAAGGTCACAGAGCTGGGAGGTGGCACAGCCATCACTCATGCAATAGCCTTCTGTCTCTCCAGGGATTCACAGTCTAGGCTGAGCTCTCCTTTGATCACCAGATTCAGTGGGAAAGAAAGGGCTGAGCAATAGTTCTTCCTTGCACCACTGAGTAGGATCATTCCTTCTGGAGGTTTGGTACCTTGACCATCCTCACTCTGTCATTCATCTAAAGACAGTTGGGTCCTGAGATCTCTCTCTCTTAGAATTCCCCAGGTGACAATTCCTTCCCTTAGACATGAAGGTGTAGACAGGCCTAGAAGATGCCTGGTGATAAAAGATGCCCCAAATCAAAAGACATTATATCTCTCAGGATGATAAACATCTATGGTCCCGAACAGGGAATTCTCTCTGTGGGTGAGAGGTCAGGAGGGGCTTCTGATAAATGAATAAGGGGGAGGGATTGATGCAACCTCTCATCTCTTCAAGCTGCCTCTGGCCTCTCCTTCCCCTGGGTTTGTCCTGACCCCTTTCTTCTTTCACCTGGATCATAGAATCCCAAAGTAACCTCCGTACAGGAGGTGAAGGAGGGTTTGGAGGTGCCCTGTCTATCATCCTACACCCTGAAGGCCCCTGTCATATTCAGACTCTCTTTTCCTCTCTGTGCTTCTTACTACTTCTTTTTTTCAGATTTCCTAAGATCTCTGAATCACCAGCAGAAAGAACCACAGATACAGCTCTATGATTTAGTGTGTCTCAAGGCATGTGGCAGGAATGGGCTTCCTCACCTGTGACAGAAAGGTGCAGTGGGTCACTTGGGGCTGACCACTGGTAGGGAAAGCCACTGAAAGAGCCATAGCATGTGTAGGTCCCACTATGGGCTGGGGTTGCAGGGCCCAGAGGGAAGCTGGCCTGGGATGTGCCACTGGGGCTCTGCACTGCAGGGAGCCGGCGTTCAAGGGCCTTCCCCTCCTGATACAGATGATAGAAGTCAAATGAGCTCTGAGAGCTGCAGAACAAAGTCCTGTTCTCTCCTGACTTCACCACAGGCCACGGCTGGGCTGAGAGAGTTGGCTTCTTGTATAGACCTGGAAGAAAAAAGAGGCTGTTTAGTTAGAGAGACACTTCCTTAACACAGTGTCCTTCACAGCGATCTGAGAATTCATTCTCCCTGCTGCCGTGACCTACCTCTCTCTCTCTCACACTCTCGCTCTCTCCTCGTGTCTCTTTTCACCTTCTATTTTCTTTATCTCTTGCTTTCTGTCTCTTAATTGTCTGACCTCACCCTACCTCCCCCGAACATTTGTCCCCTTTCTGTATTGTTTAGTCTTTGTGTCTCCTTGGATTAGTTGGCTTGATCTTTCTGTCTTTCTTTTTTTTTTTTTCTGAGTCTCTCCCTTTGTCTTGCCCCACCTTTCTGCTTCTCTGTCTGTCATCTATCATCTTCTATCTATCTATCTATCTGTCTGTCTGTCTGTCTGTCTGTCTATCTATCTATCATCCTGTCTTAGAGTCTTCCTCTGCTTCTCTGTCTCTCTCGTTCTCTTTTGGAATTTCTGCCATCCATCCCCACATCTCCACTTTCCTCTGTCTTTGTGCCCCACCCCCAGGTCTTTGATTTTGGGGGCTGTTCTCAGCTCCCTTCTATCATTCTCCCACTTCTCAGCCCTCTCTTCTTTCTCCTTGTGTGTCTCTGAGTCTCCAAATCTCCCTTCGTTGTCTCAATCTGCACGTGTGTGTGTTTCTATGTCTCTGCTTTTCAGTGTCTCTGCTTTCCCTCCATTTGGGTTTTTCTGTGGATTTTTGTCCTCAGTTATCCTATAACACATTGGTTAACTTTGTAACACAGGCCTAGGAAGCCAGTTTGGGGGCCCAGAGAACACACAGCTTAGAAGAACTGGTGTTCAACTCTTTTACCCAGGACCACGATATTCTGGGATGAATTAAGGCTCAACAGTGTGGAAGGGAGAGAAGTCAGAATAAACAAAGTATTTGTGGGGGCCAATGGGCTGAGGCCACAAGATCCAGCTCACGTCAGAGAAGAGAGTACAGGGGAAACATGGAAACCAAACTTTTAAACTATCCTGGGTCTCTGAACATGTGAGGATAGAAAGGCACCCTCCCTCTGATAACAGGTATAACTTTGCTCTTATCTCATTTCTGGTTCCACTGTCTCTGCCTGTGTATCTGTCCTCTGTGTTATGACAAGGGGACTATACTTGGTCTCGTTTTTCTTAGACTCTTGTGGGGTAGCACTCTCCAAGTCTGTCTCTCTCCATAAGATCCGAGTACTCACTCATCTTCCCCATGGCCACCTGGGGATTCCAAGTCTTAGAACATTCTGTAGTCTGGATTACAGAATGGATGAGGGGCAGGTCTGGACACTCACCTGTGATCACGATGTCCAGGAAGTCACTAGGAGCTGACCACTCATAGGGGGAGTGACTGAGAAAACCGTAGCATCTGTAGGTCCCTGCATGGGTAGATGTTACAGGAGCCAGGAAGAAGTGGGCCTGGGAGCCCCCATCATGGGGCTCTCCAGCAATGACTAAAGGGTCCTCGGTTACCCCAACACTTCTTTGTAGAATCAGAACGAAGCTGTCAAACATGACCTCTGAGCAACATATCAGGGTAAGATTTTCTCCTGATTTCACCATAGGACCAGGTTGGATCAAGAGGGAAGGTTTTCTGTGGACTCCTAGGAGCAAAGGCATGGTGAGTTGAGAAGGAGTCACCCTTTCCCAGTCCATTCTATGGAACCTGGAATGAGTGAGGGCCTCTTACCCCATGTCTGTCTTTCTCCTTCCTCTCTGTGTCTACATGTCCTTTTCTGTGTCCATATCCCCCCTCTTTCTCTCCTTTCTCTGTTTCTCTGTCTCTAGTCACACCATATTTAATTCCCACTGGGATGGTTTTTAGCACCTTTGTCTGTAGTATGTTTCCCACAGACCTCACATGCTTTTTACGGTGGAGATGGGAGAGCAACCACTACAGGCTTCACTTCCAGTTTCCCTGTCAGCATGGTTAATGCTCTTTTTGATAAATTGGAATTCCTGGAAGGATGTAAGAATTAAAGAGTAAAGCATGTGGCAAGGTACTCCACAATGTCTATTCAACCTGTGTAAGGTGGAGACAGGAGGGGGAGCATCTTCTGCTGTGCTTGGGTCTTCTCCTGCTTCCACAGACTTGGTCTGAGTCTGGCGCCAGGAGCACTGACCTCTCCCTACGTTACTCCAGCCTAGTGGGAGCATCAGCATCCTGCCTGTACTGATTTCTGGTGTCTTCACTTTCCCTTGTTTGGCTTCTTATTTCGTTCTTGACTTGGGTCCCTGTATAGGGTTCCATTTGCTGCTCTAACCAATACCACAAACATGGTGACAGAAGAGAACACAAATTTACTATCTTACAGTTCTAGAGGTCAGGAATCTGAAATAGTCTCACTAGTAAAAATCAAGGTACCTGCAGGGCTGTGTTCTTTCTGGAGACTCTAGGGGAGAATCCTTTCCTTTGACTTTTACAGCCTCTAGAGGCCACCTGTATTCCTTGGCCTGTGGCCCTTCCTCCATCCTCAAGGCAGCAATGGCAGGTGGAGTCTCAATTCTGCCACCTTACTATGACCCTCATGCTCCTGACTTCTTCTTTTTCTTCTCTGGACCCTAGTAACTACACTGAGTCCAACTGGACAATACAGGACAGTCTCCCCATCTCAAGGTCAACAGATTAACAACCTTAATTTCATCTCCAACTTTAATTGCCCTTGGAATGTAACAGAACATATTCATAGATTTGGTGTGTTTTGGTGTACACATCACTGGGAACACTTATTCTCCCTACCATGTACTCAGTTCCCTGTATTAAATCCTCCTTTATTTAAAATACTTGGAGAGATTCTTTCATTTGATTGGACCCTGACAGACACTCCCACTAGAAAACTCTGAAATTGGAAAGGCTGGAACAATAAATGTCCATTCTGGACAGGAGCTGTCTTACCTGTGACCATGATCTTCAGGGGGTTGCTCTTTGCTGATTTATTTGGGGAGTGAAAATAAGGCCTGAAACATCTGTAGGTCCCCGCATGTGCTGTGGTCACAGAGTTCATGGTAAATTTGTTTTTGAATATTCTGTCTTGAAGCTCAGGGACACGGGCCCCATCTTCCTTGTACAGTTTGAATATGTCATACCCAAGATCAGAGTGACACCAAAGAGTGACTTGTCCTCCTTGAGGAACCACAGGGCTTGGCCAAGAAGACAAAAAGAGCTTGTCATAATCTCCTAGAGGAGAAGAGGCAGTCTTAGAGAGAAAAATGTGAGTCACCCTCTCCCATTCTGTGCACATTATCTCCTCTCTCTTCTATGTTTCTTAGGCTCCTTTTCAAACCAGGGGTGCCCAGAGGAACATGAAGGCACCTCTGCCACATGGACATGACAAATCTTCCTACAAAATGTCGTGGCTGAGACATTTTTGCAAGTACTGAACAAAAGACTCTTCCCAGATTCATAATACAAAATGTGTTATATAAAACATCACAGAGTTGACATAGTAAAGTGGACAAGTTCTGTGTGAATGAAATAATGTCACCTAATATCTGGTGCATATTAAACAATTGAAGCTGCATCAGAATATCCTGAAATTTCAGGGGATCATGGCATTCGGCTCTCCACCTCTTCTGATAGAAAATTGGTACCATACTCTGCAGCTCTTTTGGTCAGGAAAATGCTGGAGAACATTAGTTACCATCCTGCTCTCAGAGAGGCCCCCATTTCTTAGCACTGCTTCCTTTCTTACTCTACAAATGACATCACTTCCTCTCCACACAGCCCAGCTCTGACTGCCACAGTTTCCTTTAGGTTCCCTTAGAGCTTGGCTCAGCTAAGAGGAGAGTGGCTAGGTAGGGTTTCTAGGACAGAATTCGTGCACAGGTTTCCCAGGACCTCCACTTTCTAGTTCACAAGACATTCACCCACAGGCTTCTAACAGTCAGTGCATCAGTCCAACCTTCTATGCCACCTGACCTCCTGTTACAGGAAAATTCTCTTATTTTGGGTAGATGGCAACCCAAGGTTTAGGCAAAAGACTTACCTGCTTGTATGCAGATGATCTGGACCATGAGGAACCCTGGAAAGAAAGATCCATGATGGACCATCCATCTCCACACAAAAGCTGACCTTCTCCTCTGGCTCTCACCTGGCCTATGATCCTGGGCAGCCAGGTCTGAGCTCAAGAAAAGATAAACTCAAATATCAATGCCCACCTGCCTTCATGGAAGCATGGCATTCTGCTATGGAGAGACCCAGCCCCCGAGGCCAATACTTCCACCCTAGTGCTGACTTCATTTATTTCCTTCCAGGACTCACCAAGACACAGCAAGCTGATGGACGTGGGTGACATGGTGTTGCTTCTGCTGACAGATAGCAGAGATCCTGCAAAATTGAGTGGTGCACAGGATGTCATGAGTGGGCCCAGCTTACATAGTTTACAAGTGGACAATAACATGGAATGGTGACAAAGGTAAACTCTCCTTATCTTCCATGAGGCTGGGGATGGAGGCCCAGCCAAGGAAGAAGTATGGGTCCTAGAATGTGTTCAGACTAGAATTGCTTCTTCAAACCATTTAGTATGGTCTGACTTGAAACACATCTTGTACCTATCCCTCATACTGAGAATGATTAGTTTCTGTACTTACATTAGTGACTTTTGAGGAGAACACACCTGAGGTCCTAGGCAGTAGCTAAGGGCAGCCCCCTCCTCCCAGAAACAGGCAAGAGCAGATCATACTTGTGGTCCTAGACAGGAGCCAAGGGCAGCATCCCCCACCTGGGAGCAGGCAAGGAGCATGTCAAAAACACCACTTATGTGTGGTTGGCCCATCGCAGCCATGGCTGCTGCAACAGTCACTTGATGCCACAGCAGTAGCCACAGCCACCATGCAGGCTGCCTGCCAGCCACTAGACTGCATTGACTCAAGGAGAGTTACCAGAGGAAACAGGAAAAAAAGAGGATATCTCTCTGCTCAAAGCCCACTCCAGAGTAACAGAAGAAGTGACTGCTCTACCAGATGACCAAGCATCAACATAGAGATACTAGAAATATGGAAATCCAAGAAAATAGGACACCACCAAAAGAATGCAGTAATTGCAGGAAACCCTTGAAATCACTGAAAAGGAATTCCAAGAAACAATCTTAAGGAAACTCACTGAGATATACAAAGACTCAGTTAGACAATATAATCAAATGAGAAAAAATAATCCAGGATATGAAGGAGGAAATCTACAAAGAGATTAATACCTTATAAAAGCAAGTAGCAATGTAGCAGAGCTCATGGAACTAAAAGATTCGCTCGATGAAATATAAAACACAACTGATAGCTTAATCAGCAGGCTAGAATAAGCAGAAGAAGCAATTTCTGATCTTAAAGATAGTCTTTTGGAAAGAACCCAGGCATACCAAAAAAAAAAAAAAAAAAAGAGGAAAAAGGAATTTTAAAATATGAAAATCTAAGAGAGCTAGCGGACAACCTGAAACACACAAACCTCTGAATCATGGGTGTTCCATAAATGGAGGAGAAAAAAAAAAAGGCATTGAAAATACATGCAATGGGGCCGGCCCGGTGGTGCACTGCTACTGTGCACCACTTGGGAGTGCAGCGGCACTCCCGCCGAGGGTTCGGATCCCACATACAGACCGGCCGCTCACTGGCTGAGCGAGGTGCGGGTGCAACACCGAGGGTTGTGATCCCGTTGCTGGTCCCGGGCCGGTATGGGCGGGACACTGAGGGTTGCAATCCGTTGCCGGTCACGAAAAAAGACAAAAAGGAAAAAAAAAAAAAAAAAAAGAAAATACATGCAATGAAGCAATAATTGAAATTTCCCAGCATGGAAAGAGACTTGAACTTTCAGATCCAGGAGGCTCAAAGATCCAAACAGATTCAACCCCAAAAGATCCTCTCCAAAACACTTCATAGTCAAACTGGCAAAGCTCAAAGACAAAGAGAGAATCTTCAAAGAAGCAAGAGAAAAGCGTCAGGTCACCTATAAGGGAGCCCCTATCAGACTAGCTGCAGACTTCTCAACAGAAACTCTACAGGCCAGAAGAAAATGGGATGATGTATTCAAAATACTAAAAAAAGAAAAAGTACCAGCCAAGAATACTATATTAGGCAAGGCTCTCCTTCAGAAATGAGGGAAAAATAGTGTGTTTTCCAGACAAACAAAAATGGTGGGAGTTCACCACCACACAACCAGCCCTGCAAGATATTCTCAAGGAATTCCTACACCTCTGGAGTCCAAAAAACAACAGTCACTACCACGAATACACAAGAACAAAACCCACTGCCCGAACAAAAGTGCATATGAGAAAGAGAAAGAAACTAAATCTTAACACCACAAAAAAACATAATGGCAATGTAACAGTGCCCCTGCTTTACTTCTGATTTCAGTAATTTCAGTCTTCTCTCTTTATTTCTTGGTCAATCTAGATAGAGGTTTGCAAATTTTGTTGGCTTTTTTAAAGAATCAACTTTTGCTATTGTTGATTTTCTCTATGTTTTTTAACTCCCTGTTTCATATGTTTCTGTGTAATCTTTGTTATTTCCTACTTATATTTGCTTTAGGTTTAGTTTGCTCTTCTTTTTCTATTTTCTTAAGGTAAAAATTTACATTACTGGTTTGAGATTTTTCTTACTTTTAATATAGGTATTTAAAAGTATAAATTTTCCTCTAAGCACTGCAAGAGCCCTTCATCCTATAAATTCTGATATGTTGCTCTTCTATTTTTATCTCAAAGTACTCTCTAATTTCCTTGTGATTTCTCTTTTTATCCATTGTTTATGTAAGACAGTGTGGTTTAATTTCCACACATTTGTGAGTTTTCTAAATATCCTTCTGACATTGTGGTCAGAGAACATATTATCTATGATCTTAGTCTCTTTAAATGTATTAAGACTTGTTTTGTGGCACACACACACACAAAAAGAACTGAAAAGGAGTTGAGAAGGGGGAAAAAACATGTGGCATTTTCATTACTGTTCAGTTTCAAGAATTTTCTAATTCCGTTTTTCTGTTTGGCCCAGGAGTGTGTAGAAGCACATCTATTGTAAAAGTTTTCATAAAATTGATTTCTCCCTTAATTATATTAAGATCAGAACTTATGTTCTATATTCTTTGATTGTTGTTGAAACTTGCCTTATAGTTTTTAGTGCAACCCAGTTTTTAATGTTGTGTGTATCCTTGCAAATAATGTGCACTTTCCAACTGATATTTTGTATGTTTATCTAATAAAGCTTATGGATTGTGCTGTCCAAAAAAAAAGAGTTCTGACACTTTTTTTTTGTTTTTATCTGAGCTTGAAACTCTTCTTCATGTGTAATACATGACATATTCAATAGGTATTAGTGATATTACAGAACAATCATAACATATAAATCAAAATGATTTTCCATGTTAGGATATCTAACATTGAATCAGTACCAGTTAAAATTATTTAATTTCCCAGTAGAAGCATTATGCAGTTATTTAGTATAATAGCATTCCTCTTTATTAGCAAAAACCAAAACAATCAAATTTAAAATTTTGTAGTATTATCTGATATTTTTCTATGACCCAAGATTCCAAACTCATGTTTCTTTCTCTCTCTCTCTGTCTCTCTCATTTTAGATTATACATAAATATCCATTAACATAATTCTATAGGAAATCAAGTTGTCCACATCCAATTTTGAATGTCAGAAGGAAACTCCAGACTATTTGAAGAAAAAACCAAACTGATAACATTTTCTAACATGAATACCAGACCTTGTTTTGAGACAATAAGTTAACAGCTGGCCAATGAAATACAGGTAAAACATAGAACATAATTTGGTGATGCCCCATCCCAGGTGAATTCTTTGAAAGTGAACCTGAGTGGGAAGATCGCTTCACTCTAGAAAGTAGGAGTGAAGTGGTTGCTTCTGTTCTCCTAAAAAGTTAAGAACCATTTGGACATTCATGTTTCTCTGGTTCACCCATCCACATATTCCACCCTGTGCGGTAGAGTTTTACATAATTTCTAATATGACACTAATTTTAACATAGAAATATTTAACTTCTTAATAGTATGTCTTAAGTTATCTTGCTGCATTTGGGAGAATTGAAAGAAGAATATGCACCAGTAATTAACATATACTTTTCTCTGACTAACATATATGAGTGGAAGGGAAAAGTCTGAACTCCTGCTGATTAAGTGAAATTTCTATTTAAATTCCAATGGCATTTTTTATAAACATAGAAAGAACAATTGTAAAATTCATATGAAACTGCAAACTAACCTGAATAGCCAAAGCCATTTTGAGCAAAACACAAACAAACAAAAGCAAATTATGAGGATCACACTATCTCATCTCAAAATCTACTACAGAGCTATTATAATCAACACATGCCAATTAGTTTGATTCATTCAACACATTTTATATCACATTATATATCACAGCACTACTGCGTTCCATAGTTATGCACTAGTATAATCTGTCAAAAAAAATTAGAATTAAAATAACAAACCAAAAAACGTCACGCTGCTGACATGAAAACAGACACATAGAGAAATGGAACAGAATAAAGAGCCTAGAAATAAATTCACACATTTACAGTCAACTGATTTCTGACAAAGCTGCCACTAGCACATAATGGAAAAAGGAGAAAGGAAAGTCTTTTCAGTAAATGGTCCTGGAAAGTCTGGATATCCTCTCGTATATTAGTCAGGGTTCTGCAGAGAGACAGAACCAGTAGGATATGTTTATAACTATATGAGAGGGGATTTACTAGGGGAATTGTCTCACCCGACTGTGAAGGCTGAAGAGTTGCAGGATAGGCCATCTGCAAACTGGATGCTGGTATCAGTCTGAAGGCCTTAGAATGAGGGAAGCTGATGGAGCCGTCGGTGTAAGTCCTGGCACCCACAAGCTGAAGAGTCTTGAGCTCTCATATCCATGCACAGGCGAGCAGAGTGTATTCCTGCTCTACAAAGAGAGAGAGAGTCGCACTTTTCCTCCATTTTTGCCTTCTCTGGGTCCCCAGCAAATGGGACGGATCCCGTCCGTATTGAGGGCGGATCTTTCCCACCCAGTCCACTCAGGCTGTCACGCTAATCTCTGCTGGAAACACCCTCATGGACACACCTAAAAAGACAGCTTTATCAGGTTTGTCAGTATTCCTTCATCTAATTAAGTTACATCTAGAATTAACCATCACAACAAGCAAAAGAATAAAATGAAATTAGAACTTCACCTCACACTGTATAAAAAATCAAGTGAGAAAGAATTAAAGACATAAAAGTAAGACTTGAAACCATAAAACCATAGAAGAAAGCACAGAGGAAGAGATATATGACATTCATCTGGGCAATGATTTTATGGCTATAAACCTGAAAACATAGACAAAAACCCCCAAAATAGACAAATGGGGTTACATCATGAAGGTTACTGGCTTTCCCTTTCTTCCTTCACATGAGCAAAGTAGTCCCTGTCTTTAAAATCTCAGAGCGGGTTATTCTTCTTTCACTGGGTCCTGATGAGGAATCCTATGATAAGTCTCCGGTTCCGCTGTGTGTGGACTCTGGGGAGGACTGTCTGGACACAGAGTGCACGTGGCCTGGGCTGCACTTCTCGTACCTGTGACCACAATCTCCAGGGGGTCGCTCTGCCCTGACCAGAGAGCCAGGTTGTAGGCGTAAGATACAAAACATCTGTAGGTCCCTGCGTGGACTGTGCTCACAGCATTCATGGTGAAGCTGTTGTTGAAAAGACCACTCTAGAGCTCTGGGACATGGACTTTCCTTCTTGTGGATAATTTGAATTTGACAAACTGAAGACGGGACTGCCAGTGAAATCAAGGTTTGTCATTCAATTCAAACCAGAGTCTCTGATGCTCAACACTACCTGGTGGTAGGCAAGGAACGGAGCCCACCCCAGCATGGACGTGACAGATCTCCTAGAGAAGCAATTTCACTTAGAGTGTTGATAAAACATTGAACAAAGTTCCTCTTAAGTTTTTTTAACAATAATAATATACTTATAGGGTAGAAGGGTGAAATCTATCTGATTCAAGCAATATACGACAACATAGGAAATTTATTTAAAATAATTCTTCCGTACAAAAAGGTGCTACCAGGTGCCTGAGGCCACTGCCAGCAGACCCGTCCCTTCTCAGACTTGGGTAGCAGGAAAGCCCTTTAGCTGAGTGCTGTGGACAGACAGGAAGATCTGTGTTTGTTCCTGACCTTCAGACGGTTTCATGTGGCCCACCATTGGGCCCTTCCTTCCTTACTGATGTCATTCTAACTCATCCCTAGAGAACCCAGATTCCGAACATCACAGACTCCTTCAGGAGACTGGGTGAGCCCAGAGGGGTATCTAGGGAAGGTCACTAGAACAGAATGAGAGCCGCAGGTGTCCAGAGGACCCCTCCTCTTGTGCCCCCAGGAGATTCACTGCAAAGCCCTTCCCGAGGCATCTGCATCAGCCCTTCTCTGTTCTCCATCCTTCCTGCCTGGGGGAACTCTTTGTGTCTGGCCAACACAGAAACATGGGGCTGAAGAAGGACTCACCCATGTGTGCACAGATCCTCTGACCCAGACAGAATCCTGGGAGGAAAACTACATCAAAGACGATTCTTTCCCAGAGAATCCTTCCCTTCCAGTAGCTGTGACTTGTCTTGGATGCTAGCCTTGGTGGCTCAGCCTGTGTTCAGATAGTAGATGAATGCAGCTTTCCATGCATCCCACCTTCAGTCCTGTGTTGTGGAGAAGCCAGTTCTTCAGGCCAGGATCTCCACCCTAGCCCTCTCCTCTCTTTTCTTTCAGGACTTACCAAGGTATAGGAGCCTAACAAATTTGGAGGACATTGAGCTACTTCCGCTGGACAGTACACAGGTGCTGAGCAAAACTGGAAAATAAAAAAGATGTGGTTGCCATGGCCCCAGCTTCACAGTTTGCAGAGTTTATGTGTTGCCCACCACACAGGAAGGTGAACAGCTTCTTCTTATCTTAGATATAGGGGGTTCTGTGGAAAAATTTTAGGCAATATTCTTGGTTCAATGCAGCCCCTTATACAGACCTGACTTGAAGCCCATCACTGACCAACCCCTCATACACAAACTTCGAATTTACTTTTTCTTGATGGAAAATTATAAAATGATATTTTCACATGTCTTAGTGCTTTTTAACACCTATATGTGATTCAATTTATATTATGCAATTTTCCCCTGGGAAATTAACACATATGCATTGTTAGCATTAGTATTGTTAGTATTTGCAGAATAAAAATCAAATTGTTTTATTATTATTATTTTGAAAATTACATTAATTGCAAATTCAGAACTATATTCAAACTTAAATTTTTGTTTCAAGCATCAAGAAGTTAACAGAAATATTTTTTCTGTATTATTAACACAGAACAAAGCATGCAAATTCTGGCTCTTGAAATTTTATTTGAAATGTTTTACATGTATAAAATGTGAATACGTACTTAGATATGTATACATAATGCTGAAAGTTCTTTCCAACAGTCAACTGATGTTATCAGAAAAAATTACAGACATTATCGAAAGAAAAACCCATGTGAAATCACTACTGAATTTAAAAAGAGGACATTCACAATAATAATATCAACTTAGGTTTTGTCACCTGTCCCTGAACTTGCCAACATATAAAACAACCGTCATTCTGCATCTTGTGTTTATTTATTTATTTGCTTCATATGACATGTTCTTCCATGCATTTTGCTTTTTTTTTTTTTTTTGTCTTTTTGTCTTTTTTCATGACCGGCAACGGATCGCAACCCTCAGTGTCGCGCCCGTACCGGACCGGGACCAGCAACGGGATCGCAACCCTCGGTGTTGCTCCCGCACCTCGCTCAGCCAGTGAGCGGGAACCAGTCTGTATGTGGGATCCGATCCCTCGGCAGGAGCGCCGCCGCGCTTCCCAAGCAGCGCACTGTAGCAGTGCGCCACCGGGCCGGCCCCGCGTTTTGCTTTTAAGAGCAGTGCCTTGAGCATTCTTACAAATGTCCCCTGGATTGTATGAGTGAGAATTTTCTCTGAATATATACCCCAGGGTAGAATTGCTGGGGTATGTGGCATGTCAAGATTGAAATACACTAGATGATAACACACTCTTTCCATAATGATGCTACGATCCCTCGACAGGAGCGCCGCCGCGCTTCCCAAGCAGCGCACTGTAGCAGTGCGCCACCGGGCCGGCCCCGCGTTTTGCTTTTAAGAGCAGTGCCTTGAGCATTCTTACAAATGTCCCCTGGATTGTATGAGTGAGAATTTTCTCTGAATATATACCCCAGGGTAGAATTGCTGGGGTATGTGGCATGTCAAGATTGAAATACACTAGATGATAACACACTCTTTCCATAATGATGCTACCATTTACTCCCAGCAGCTACTGTCAGACTCTACCGGGTTTCCCACTTCCCAAGAAAGACCTTATTAATTATGGCAGAGGATAAATTAGATGTTCGTATTTAATTAAATAATCATACCATACAACGGGATATTAAATACTGTAATTGAACTATATATAATGCAAGCAACTTTGTCATGTGGCAGAGGATATTTTTGTGAACCAATAATGCTAAATATTAGACAATAGGCTGTGATTCATAAAACCTGTTACAAGCTTTTTGAATTATAAGTGGTATGCACAGAGCTGAAGTCAGTCACTTTCCAAATAAGCACACAGAGCAATTACCCATTGGAAAGTATGAAGCTTGCATTGCTTAAAAATGATGAGAATTTGTGCATATAGACTTTACTAGAATGTGTTTGAAGGTGTTTGTGGGTTTCTTGCCAGGAAGAATGGTTAACAGTATTTACACCTAGGACTGAAGCCAATAAATTTATGAAGTTAACTATTTTTAATCCAGTTGTATCTTTATTTAATATATTTTAAGTGCAAAGAAAGTAAATACATTCTGGGCTGACAAGAAAAAGCCACAGAATAATAAATAGTAAAGGTTCTTCATAGTTATGTCCTTCAAATAATAAAATAATTTGAATACTAATAACATTTAAAGTTTTGCTCTTGAAGATGAGGGGTTTACATATAAATGTATATATAAAATACATTTTTATAATACATATGTTTATACATAATAGAAATTAATGTAATTATATAGAATATGAATTTCAAAACAATTATCAAAATTGAAAAAATTTATATTGAATCTTTTATCACAGAATGTAGTTATGTGATTTTTTCCTGCAGTACAATAACTTTAATGACAGATGTAAATTGTGGAATTTTATGTAGAGCATATTTAGACATATGAATACAATTCATAAATTTGTAACTCTCTCCCCTGTCCTTGGACCTGGAGGGTAGCACCATCCCCCAGTGCCCAACCTGGTGAGGTGAGTCCACCAGACCCACCCAGCCTAAGTGACACCTGAAGTCCCCTTGGCCCTGGAGGGGAGCACCAGCCCCCATGGCCCAACCTACTAAAGGGCCATAGAAAAATAACAAGTAATGAGATTGAATCAATAATAAAAAGTCTTTCAACAAATAAAAGCCCAGAACAGGATGGTTTCACTGATGAATTCTACCAAACATTTAAAGGGCCAGGATGGGAGAAGGGAGGTGTTTGGGACAAACCAGTCCCTGGAGTCCCGGCTTGTCTTTCCCTCCAGGTTTGTCCAGGAAGCCCTACCTCGTGACCCAGCAGGGCCTTTTCATGGCCTCTGGAGAGAGTCTGGCCCTCCAGTGTCAGTCTGGTGTCAGCTACAACAGATTCACTCTGTCCAAGGAGGGGGGATGTGATCTCTCCCAGCGCCCTGGCCAGCAGTGTCAGGCTGGGCTCTCTCAGGCTGACTTTCCCCTGGACCCTGTGAGTGGCTCCCATGGGGGCAGATACAAGTGCTACGGTGCATGCAACCTGTCCTCTGAGTGGTCGGCCCCCAGTGACTCCGTGGACATCCTGATCACAAGTGAGGAGCCCAGTGGATTCAGTATGGGACCCAGACTCTGCATAGGCCCTGCTGGTGGAGTCACGGGTTGTGATGGCCAGGTTGAGGGGTGGGGTCACAAGAGAGGGAGAGAGACAGAGAGGGGGTATAGGTGGGGGGGGGCAGAGGCTCTGTGAACAGAGATAGACAGAGAGACTGGGCGTCCTCAGAGAGAGGTCCTGGTGAGGCCTCAGCTCAGAACCGAGTGGGGGACAGCCCCTCACCCATCCTTCTTCTCTCTAGAGCAGCTCCCTGACAGACCCTCCCTCTCCATGAAGCTGGGCCCCAAGGTAGCCTCGGGAGTGAACGTGACCCTGCTGTGTCAGTCATCGAGCCCAATTGACCCTTTCCTTCTGTCCAAAGTGGGGAGAAACAATCCCCCACTGTGTCTTGAAATAAACATGGACACACATACACAAAACCAAACAGTGCAATGTGCTGTAAATTAATGACAGAATAAGGTAAGGGGATAGAGTGTGTGTTGGTAACAGCAAGTATGTTAAACAGAACAGCCAAGAAAGAATTCTCTGAGAAAGAAACATTGGAGCAGACTTAAACAGAGTGGGGAGAACATGCTATGTGAATATCTGATGGAAGAGCATTCCTGTCAGAGGGAACAGTAAGTGCAAAGGCTTATAGGTGAGAACATGCTTACCTTGTACAGGTACAGCAAAATGCCCAGTGTGACTGGAGGTGAATGTTCAAGGAACGAAAGTGTTGGGGGCGAGGTGGAGAGTTTGTCAGGGGCTGGATCCTGTAGGTCTTTCAGGCTGTGATAGAGCTTGTGGAGCCACTGGAAGATTTTGGGATTTTGCTCAAGAAGGCATATAATCTGACATGGTTTGTTAAAAAAACAAAAAACTATGGGTTTTGCAGGGAAAACTGAATGATGAATACAAGAGTGAAATCAAGGAGACAACCCTGCTCACTGTCTACCTACAGCAGAGCCTTGAAGATGAAGACCTCCAGGGAGTGACATACGCCCAGGTAAATCACTCCAGATTCAGGCAGGGAGTGGCTATCCCACCTTCACACACACACACCCCCACCCCCGCACCCGGGGACTTGCTGGACACTAAGGACAGACAAGCGGAAGAGGACAGACAGATGAACAGCCAGGTGGGTTCTTTTGTCTCCATTTCTACAGACTTCTCCCCCACCCCCACTTTACACCTAACCCCTCACTCTTCCCTAACTTCAGGCTGCTGCATCTGAAGCCCCCCACGATGTGATTTACATCAAGCCAAACAGATTCAAGCCCAGATAGGAGACAACAACATCTTCCTCCCAACTGATCCCAGTCTGTATGTTGCTCTGGTATCCACTAGCCCAGGACAAGACCCAGACACCACACTCCAAGGAGTGGGACTTTAGGGACCTCAGAAGGCACAGGAGCTGCCCCCGTGGACTCTCCACTAATGACCCCCAGCCAGAGTGGAGAGCTGACATGGACAACCAGCAGCTTCTGTAACCTTTTGGAGGTCACCTGATTCTGCAGTGAAAGATAAATAATACCAGCATATCTGGGACATTTAGTAAATTTTGTTCTAAATATACAACAGGTAAAAGAAGAAAATCGCAAAGTGAGATAATGTTTTAAACATCTTATATGATAATATAAAAATTGCACATCAAACCAAAGATGTGCAAGAAAAGAAGTATGCATGGAACAAATGAGAGATTCAAATAAATTTACTGAAAAAGAAAAATGTCTGAAAAACAATCAGTAATTACACCTTGCATTACAAGAAGTGTTGCAAAGTACAGCAAATTAATTCCTGGGAAAGGCAAAAAGAAAAATGTAATAATTTTAAGAACAAATAATAGTTTATCAAAAAATATTTTTAAAAACATAAATTCACAAAATGTTTTTTAAAGTCTAATTAAATTTATGAAACCCTAGCAACACTGATCTGAAAAACAACAAATATTCACAAAATATTTTAAAGAATTAAATATTTTCCAATTTACTTGATGAGTCCAAAATAATAATGTTTAGACCAGAACCTTACCATTACTTTACAAGATGGGAAAATTAAAAGTATAAGATCTTATGAGAAGTTAGAAAAAAAAAACCTGCACTTAATATTAGCAAACAAAATATAATGATATATAATATGGACAATATGTAATGATCAATTTCAGCTTATTATTTCATAAAATTAGAAAACTTAATCAATGCATTTTATTACATTAACAGGATATAGGGAAAATATGTTTACCTGAACAGATGCAGAAATATGATTGAGTAAATGGTAATAGGTGTTAGCAAATTTTAAAAATTGAATGAATATTTATTTATATTACAAAGAAATCTACATAGAACCTATTAAAAATTATACTTCCAGTAGAAAAATTGATATGTTTGCTCCTGAGATTAGAAATGAGATAATAACATTTTCTATTCCTACATTCATCCAACATTTTCCTGAAGGTCCTAAGAAGTTCATTAAGGCTAAACAATGAAAATAATAGCATAAAAATTATAATGGTAATGATAATACTAAGAACAGATATAAACATTGAGAAGAAGGTAATAAAACAGCCATTATTCTCAGATAACTTAATTGTGTACGTGGAAAAAATACAGTAAACCATTAGAATAAAAACAGCACATTTATCAAAGTCATTGGATGAAAAATAAAAATATACAATCCAAGACATTCCTATGTAACAGCAACAAATAGAAAGTGAAACATGTAAACAAACCAAAATGATGCTACCGTAGGTTGTATTACCCAGAAAATCCTTAACATAAAACTTTCTATAAAAGTGATTTATTTTGGAAATGTTCCTGGGGTAAGAAAGGAGGTACTTGTAGAGGATTAGGGACAAAGGAGAAGAGAAGAAAACCCCAAATAGGTATGACATCAAGCAAATTCCCAGGGAGGTGATTTTGGCAAAATCTCTCAGGCGAACTCTACAAAAGGAATAGGTCACACCTCAAAGTCAGCCTTCACAGGGTGAAATGGAGTTAGGTGATTCATGCTCCTATACCCATCGGTCTTCAGTTATAAGCTGACCCCAATGGGACAAAAATTCCCAGGGCCTTCTAGATGGCTATATATGCAGAAAAAAAGTGGGTTCTGGCAGTCTGAGGGTTGCCCTCCAGCAAGGAGTTTCAGGTGCTGGATGCAGGAGGTGAAAGAACACTCGTAGGCAATGTTCACAAAAATGGCGAAAACAGGCAGAGCAGGCAGAACGGTTTGAGCAACTGCCACAGTCCACCCTTTGCACCACTTAAAGCACTTCGTGCCTCTTGTTCAGTTTACTGCACCAGTTTCTCAGAATGGTGACTGCTCAAAATTGTAGCAAAACACACACACACACACACACACACACGCATGCACACGCATTAGGCTTATTGAGAAGACTTACTTTACCACCACCACTGAAACTGAATTCATAGCACAAATTATATTTATTATTCCCTCTTGTATTAGTTTCTTATCGCTGCTGCAAGAAATCACCATAAACTTGCTAGCTTTAAACAACACACATTTAGGGCCGGCCCGGTGGCGCACTGCTACAGTGCGCTGCTTGGGAGTGCGGCGGTGCTCCCGCCGAGGGTTCGGATCCCACATACAGACCGGTTCCAGCTCACTGGCTGAGCGAGGTGCGGGTGCAACGCCGAGGGTTGCGATCCCGTTGCTGGTCCCGGTCCGGTACGGGCGCGACACTGAGGGTTGCGATCCATTGCTGGACATGAAAAAAAAGACAAAAAAAAAAAGGAAACAACACACATTTAGGGCCGGCCTGGTGGCGCACTGGAGAAGTGCGCTGCTTGGGAGTGCAGCGGTGCTCCCGCCGAGGGTTCGGATCCCATGTGGAGACCGGTTCCCGCTCACTGGCTGAGCACGGTGCGGGCGCAACACCGAGGGTTGCGATCCCGTTGCCGGTCCCCGGTATGGGTGCGACACTGAGGGTTGCGATCCCGTTACCGGTCAGTAAAAAAGAAAAGACAAAAAGGAAAAAACACACACACACACATTTATTCTCTTCTTTATTTATTTATTCCTATTCATGCAGGTCTAGAAGGCAGAAGTGTGATCAGTTTCACTGAGTTGAAGTCAAGTTGCCACCAGGACCACACTCAATTGGAACACTTTAGTAGAGAGTCCTTTTTCTTGCCTTTCCAAGCTTCCAGATCTGCAATCCTTGCATTTCTTGGCTCATGTTTCTTCCTCCGTCTTCAGATCCTGCTGTGTGCTTCCATCCTTTCATCATCTACTGCTCTTCTGTACAGTCAAGTCTCCCACAGCCCCTCTCTTATAATGGACACTGATGATAACACCTAGGGAAAATCTATAAAATTTCAGATAATTTCCCCTTCTCAAAATCCTTCATTTCCTCACATCTGCAAAATCCCTTTTGCCACATAAGGCAACATTCACAGGTTTCAGGGATAAGAACATGGATTCCTTGGGGCTTTATTTCACATGCAACACCTGTCTATCTCCCTTTCGAGGTTTTCCTCATTGTCAGCTGCACGTCAGCTTGTCTGATTTCTTTGCCTGGCTGGCTGACTGATGACTTCATTCCTGAAGGACATTAGCCTGTTTTTATTGTCTGCATGTTTGTTTTAATCGTAACCCTGGAAGGCTGTGTTTTCTTCATCTGAGCATTGCTAATTAATCTGGGCATTTGAGCACCAAGAGACACCCTCTTTGTAATTTCTAGGTATACTTCTCCTGACACATGGGGTAGCAGCGATATCATTTTAGGAAAGTCAGAACCACTTATCCAAGCCGAAATACCATCTCCAGTCTACAGTTGTCATTAAACAGCACAAGGAGCTGCATATGATTAGGTGGCATCTAAAACTTCAAGGTCACTGTAATCCTTATTGTTTCCCATGACTGAAGCAATCCTCCCTCTGAGAAACGGAATATCTAGACCCAGAAAACCTATAGTTGTGGGATACAAAGCACACATTACACCTCATCAGGAAGGACCATACTCCACCCCTGCAGGGTGTCATATCCATCCTCCACCTCAACTGTACCACCAGGAGGCCACCGCACATCCCACCAGGCTGGCATCTCTTAAGTGATCCTGTACATGATAAGACTGGGGGGTTCCTTGGCAACATAGCATTTCTGCACCTCCTTTTCCATAAGAAGTGAGGCAATGAGCACGCAGACAGTGTGAAATCTTGGCAATCAGAAAGACAGACACTTACCTGGAACCTGGGTCTGATAAAGATAAATTTCTGCCCTTACAGGGAATGGGTCTGATGTCACTAACTTTCAACCAGTGGCTACTTTGTCTGCTTGAGGACTGGTGCTGTATCAAGGGCTTTGATTCACTTTCTGATGCTTGAACTCTGGACATTCAGTAGCAGCAGTAGTTAAGACATCCTTGGTGAGAAGAAACGCATGTCGTTACACCCCATGCACAACCCTACCCGCTATTCTGGCTACTCCATAATGTGCTTGTTGTACCCACCTGGGCCTGTAGCCAAAGACATAACCTGGCTGACCACAACAGGTAACTGTAAGAGATTAGTAATCCTGTGTGCATCATTTGCTGTACCCAAGCCCCAAATAAGTTTTATCATAGAGAATTCTGCCTATTACTTTGTGGTAGATGCAATGATTAATATATTTTCTTTACCTGGTAGGGGATATACTCTCATGACTAAAACAGCAAGTACCCCATAAATTTTACTAATTACCCAGGTTCTAAAACATTTATAATTATTTAAAAATTATGCATCTGCAGCACATATGTCTCATCACAACATCCAAGGCAGTTGCTCCTTTTTACTGATCAAGTGCATTTAAAATGATGTTATCAGTAGAGTGGACCAGTGTGCGGTGTATAGAATACTGTGCCTTCAGATAGCACTGTAAAAGAGAGCTGAGAATCAACATAGCTCTAGGCAAGATGATGCACGGGTACTGTTGTCCCACTCAAGTCAATGCAATTATTATTTTTTTAATTTTATTACTATAATAATAATAATAATAATTATTATTATTATTATTATTATTATTATTATTATTATTATTATTATTATTTTGGCAGCTGGTCAGTATGGGAATCTGAACCCTTGACCATGGTGTTATAACACCACACTCCAACCAACTGACCTGAGCAGCCATCCATTATATATTTTAACTGATGCATTGTAATTGTGCATGTTTATGGGGTACAATCTGATGTTTTAATACATATATATATTGTATAATGATTGGGTCAGGGTAGTTAATGTAACCATCGCCTCATGCACTTATCATTTCCTTGTGTCAAAAACATTCAAAAGCCTCTCCTCTAGCTATCTGCAAAATGTAACTGTTAACAATATTCACCCTGCTGTGTAATAGAACACCAGAACTTATTCCTCCTCTCCGAATGTATTTTTTGTACCCTTTGACCAACCTCCTCCTATTTTCCCTTCCTCCCTCCCCTCGCCAGTCTCTGGTAACCAGTGTTCTATTCTCTGTCTCTACTATATCAACTTTTTATTTCTTTATTTTTTATTCCACATATGAGTGAGATCGTGTTGTATTTATCTTTCTGTGCCTGACTTACTTTACTTAACATAATGACCTCCAAGTCCATCTATGATGCTATAAATGACAGGATTTCATTCTTTCAATAGCTGAATAGTTGTTCATTGTGTATATATACCACACATTTTCTATCCATTTATCTGTTGTGGGACATTTATGTTGATTCCATATCTTGGCTATTTTAAGTTGTGCTGCAATAAACATGGGAATGCAGATGTATCTTTCACTTCCTGACTTCATTTCCTTTGAGTATGTACCCAGTAATAGGACTGCCAGATAAATGGTAATCTTAGTTTTAATTTCTTAGGGAACGTCCATACTGTTTTCCATAATGACTGTGCTAATACACACTCACACCAACAGTGTGCAAGTATTTCCTTTTCTCCACAACCTTGCCAACGCTTGTTTTCTTTTGACTTTTTGATAATAGCCATTCTAACTGGGGTGAGGTGGTATCTCATTATTGTTTTGATCTGCATTTCTCTGACAATTAGTGATGTTGAGCATTTTTTAATATGCCTGTTGGCCACTTGTAAGTCTTCTTCTAAGAAATGTTCATAAGATCCTTGGTCCATTTCTCATTTGGGTTATTTGGTTTTTGCTCTTGAGTTGTTTAAGTTCGTTATATATTCTTGATATTAACCCCTTGTCGGATGTGTAGTTTGCAGATATTTTCTCTCATTCTGTAGGTTGTCTCTTCACTTTAATAGTTTTCTTCGATGTGCAAAAGATTTTTAGTTTGACATAATCCCACTTGTCTATTTTTGCTTTTATTGCTCATGCTTTTGAAGTCTTATTTTTAAAATCCATGCCCAGCCCCATGTTATAGATTGTTTTCCCTAAGTTTTCTTCTAATAGTTTCTTAATTTCAGGTTTTATATTTAAAATTTTAATCCATTTTGAATTGATTTTTGTATATGGGAAGCGGGAGGGTTCTGGTCTTCTTCTTCTGCATGAGGATATCTAGTTTTCCCAGAACTGTTTATTGAAGAGACTATCTCTTTCTCAATGTGTTTTCTTGCACCTTTGTCAAAGATCATTTGGTTGTAGATGCGTGAATTTATTTCTGTTCCACTGGTCCATGTGTCTGTTTTTATGCCAGTACCATGCAGTTTGGGTTACTATAGCTTTGTAGTATAATTTGGAGTCAGCTAGTGTTATGCCTCTAGCTATGCTCATTTTTCTCAGGGTTGCTGTGGCTATTCAGGGTCGTTTGGTTCCATATAAATTTTAGTATTTTTTTATTTCAGTAAAGAATGTCATCCATATTTTGATAGGGATTGGATTAAGTCTGTAGATCACTTTGGGTAGAATGGCCATTTTAACAATATTAACTCTTCTAATCCATGAACATAGGATATCATTCCATTGATTTATGTCCTCTTCAATTTTTTTCTTCAAAGTTTTGTAGCTTTCATTGTAGAGTTCTTTCTCTTCCTTGGTTAAATATATCATAGGTATCATATTTTTTTATAACTATAACTATTGTAAAAAGAACTGTTTTCTTGATTTCTTTTTTAGGCACTTTACTGTCAGTATACATAAATGCTACTGACTTTAGTATGTTGATTTTGTATCCTGAAACTTTACTGAATTTGTTTATTAGTTATAACAGTTTTTTGGTGTATTCCTTAGTGTTTTCTATGTCTAATATCATGTCATCTGTAAACAGGGGCAGTTTGACTTCCTTATTTCCAATTTGGATGTCCTTTATTATTATTTTTTTCCTTCCCTAGCTGCTCTTGCTAAAACTTCCAGTACTCTGTCAAATATAAGTGTTAAAAGTGTGGATCCTTGTCTGGTTCCTGATCTAAGAAGAAAAGTTTTCACCTTTTCCCCATTCAGAATCATCTTAGCTGTTGGTTTCTCATACATGTCCTTTCTATTGTATTGAAGTGCATAACTTCTATACCTACATTGTTAACAGTTTTTATCATAAAGAAATCTTGAATTTTGTCAAATGCTTTTCTGTATCAATTTATTTTATATGGGTTATGAATATTCATGAGATACAAAGCTGATTGTCACCCCTCATGCCCAAGACGTGAGACCAGATCCATACTTGCAGCATGCCCATTGCCACAAATTGCTATTATACCACATGTCCCCTCCGCAATTATGTCTGCGTCCGTCCCCATCCCCACTCCACTTTGTATCTCTACATATGTTCTCTCCCTCTGCAATTTCAACACACCACTGTGGTCTTTCTTTCCTTCCTTCTTTCTCTCTTAGCTCCCACATATGAGTGAGTACATGTGGTATTTATCCCTCTGTGCTTTGCTTATTTAACTCAACATAAGTTTCTCTGGCTCATCCATGTTGCAGTGAATGGGAGAATTTTATTCTTCTTCATGGCAGAATAGTATTCCATGGTGTATATATACCACAGGTTCCTTATCGAGTCATCCATCCATGGACATTTACATTGGTTCCATGTCTTAGCTATTGAAAACAGAGCTGTGATGAACCTGGGAGTGCAAGTAGCCCTTCAACATGGTGATTTCCATCCCACTGGGTATATACCCTGAAGTGGGATTGCTGGGTCATATGGAAAAATCTATCTGCAGCTGTCTATAAAAACTCCATACTCTTTTCCATTGTGGTTGTACTAATTTACAGTCCAGTCCCACCAGCAATGCAGGAGCATTCCCTACTCTCCACACCCTCACAAGCATTTGTTATTCACCGTCTTTTTGATTATAGCCAGTCTAACTGGGGTGAGGTGGTATCTCAATGTAGTTTTAATTTTCATTTCCCTGATGACTGGTGATGTTGAGCATTTTTTCACGTACCTCTTGGCCATTTGTATGTCTTCCTTTGAAAAATGTCTAATCAGCTTCTTTGCCCATTTTTTAATTGGATTGTTTTTTTTACTGTGTAATTGCTTAAGTTCCTTGTATATTATGGATATTAATCCCTTGTCAGATGCACAGTTAGCAAAAATTTTCTCCCACTCTGTAGGTTGTCATTTCACTCTGTCGATTGTTTCCTTTGCTGTGCAGAAGCTTTTTAGTTTGATATAGTCCCATTTGTTTATTTTTTCTTATTTCAAGTAAAGGTTAATGTACAACTACTTGAAGGGGAAAATACAACCCATGGTTAAGAGCTCTACCTCCCAATCTCTCTTCATCTCAAATGAAG
>NW_007731485.1:50195-61273 GCF_000696425.1 Galeopterus variegatus
TGCGGCGCTCCCGCCGAAGGTTCGGATCCCACATACAGACCGGTTCCCGCTCACTGGCCGAGCGAGGTGCAGGTGCAGCACTGAAGGTTGCGATCCCGTTGCCGGTCCCGGTCCGGTACGGGCGCGACACTGAGGGTTGCGATCCATTGCTGGACATGAAAAAAAAGACAAAAAAAAAAAGGAAACAACACACATTTAGGGCCGGCCTGGTGGCGCACTGGAGAAGTGCGCTGCTTGGGAGTGCAGCGGTGCTCCCGCCGAGGGTTCGGATCCCATGTGGAGACCGGTTCCCGCTCACTGGCTGAGCACGGTGCGGGCGCAACACCGAGGGTTGCGATCCCGTTGCCGGTCCCCGGTATGGGTGCGACACTGAGGGTTGCGATCCCGTTACCGGTCAGTAAAAAAGAAAAGACAAAAAGGAAAAAACACACACACACACATTTATTCTCTTCTTTATTTATTTATTCCTATTCATGCAGGTCTAGAAGGCAGAAGTGTGATCAGTTTCACTGAGTTGAAGTCAAGTTGCCACCAGGACCACACTCAATTGGAACACTTTAGTAGAGAGTCCTTTTTCTTGCCTTTCCAAGCTTCCAGATCTGCAATCCTTGCATTTCTTGGCTCATGTTTCTTCCTCCGTCTTCAGATCCTGCTGTGTGCTTCCATCCTTTCATCATCTACTGCTCTTCTGTACAGTCAAGTCTCCCACAGCCCCTCTCTTATAATGGACACTGATGATAACACCTAGGGAAAATCTATAAAATTTCAGATAATTTCCCCTTCTCAAAATCCTTCATTTCCTCACATCTGCAAAATCCCTTTTGCCACATAAGGCAACATTCACAGGTTTCAGGGATAAGAACATGGATTCCTTGGGGCTTTATTTCACATGCAACACCTGTCTATCTCCCTTTCGAGGTTTTCCTCATTGTCAGCTGCACGTCAGCTTGTCTGATTTCTTTGCCTGGCTGGCTGACTGATGACTTCATTCCTGAAGGACATTAGCCTGTTTTTATTGTCTGCATGTTTGTTTTAATCGTAACCCTGGAAGGCTGTGTTTTCTTCATCTGAGCATTGCTAATTAATCTGGGCATTTGAGCACCAAGAGACACCCTCTTTGTAATTTCTAGGTATACTTCTCCTGACACATGGGGTAGCAGCGATATCATTTTAGGAAAGTCAGAACCACTTATCCAAGCCGAAATACCATCTCCAGTCTACAGTTGTCATTAAACAGCACAAGGAGCTGCATATGATTAGGTGGCATCTAAAACTTCAAGGTCACTGTAATCCTTATTGTTTCCCATGACTGAAGCAATCCTCCCTCTGAGAAACGGAATATCTAGACCCAGAAAACCTATAGTTGTGGGATACAAAGCACACATTACACCTCATCAGGAAGGACCATACTCCACCCCTGCAGGGTGTCATATCCATCCTCCACCTCAACTGTACCACCAGGAGGCCACCGCACATCCCACCAGGCTGGCATCTCTTAAGTGATCCTGTACATGATAAGACTGGGGGGTTCCTTGGCAACATAGCATTTCTGCACCTCCTTTTCCATAAGAAGTGAGGCAATGAGCACGCAGACAGTGTGAAATCTTGGCAATCAGAAAGACAGACACTTACCTGGAACCTGGGTCTGATAAAGATAAATTTCTGCCCTTACAGGGAATGGGTCTGATGTCACTAACTTTCAACCAGTGGCTACTTTGTCTGCTTGAGGACTGGTGCTGTATCAAGGGCTTTGATTCACTTTCTGATGCTTGAACTCTGGACATTCAGTAGCAGCAGTAGTTAAGACATCCTTGGTGAGAAGAAACGCATGTCGTTACACCCCATGCACAACCCTACCCGCTATTCTGGCTACTCCATAATGTGCTTGTTGTACCCACCTGGGCCTGTAGCCAAAGACATAACCTGGCTGACCACAACAGGTAACTGTAAGAGATTAGTAATCCTGTGTGCATCATTTGCTGTACCCAAGCCCCAAATAAGTTTTATCATAGAGAATTCTGCCTATTACTTTGTGGTAGATGCAATGATTAATATATTTTCTTTACCTGGTAGGGGATATACTCTCATGACTAAAACAGCAAGTACCCCATAAATTTTACTAATTACCCAGGTTCTAAAACATTTATAATTATTTAAAAATTATGCATCTGCAGCACATATGTCTCATCACAACATCCAAGGCAGTTGCTCCTTTTTACTGATCAAGTGCATTTAAAATGATGTTATCAGTAGAGTGGACCAGTGTGCGGTGTATAGAATACTGTGCCTTCAGATAGCACTGTAAAAGAGAGCTGAGAATCAACATAGCTCTAGGCAAGATGATGCACGGGTACTGTTGTCCCACTCAAGTCAATGCAATTATTATTTTTTTAATTTTATTACTATAATAATAATAATAATAATTATTATTATTATTATTATTATTATTATTATTATTATTATTATTATTATTATTATTATTATTATTATTATTATTATTATTATTATTATTATTATTATTATTATTATTATTATTATTATTATTATTATTATTATTATTATTATTATTATTATTATTATTATTATTATTATTATTATTATTATTATTATTATTATTATTATTATTATTATTATTATTATTATTATTATTATTATTATTATTATTATTATTATTATTATTATTATTATTATTATTATTATTATTATTATTATTATTATTATTATTATTATTATTATTATTATTATTATTATTATTATTATTATTATTATTATTATTATTATTATTATTATTATTATTATTATTATTATTATTATTATTATTATTATTATTATTATTATTATTTTGGCAGCTGGTCAGTATGGGAATCTGAACCCTTGACCATGGTGTTATAACACCACACTCCAACCAACTGACCTGAGCAGCCATCCATTATATATTTTAACTGATGCATTGTAATTGTGCATGTTTATGGGGTACAATCTGATGTTTTAATACATATATATATTGTATAATGATTGGGTCAGGGTAGTTAATGTAACCATCGCCTCATGCACTTATCATTTCCTTGTGTCAAAAACATTCAAAAGCCTCTCCTCTAGCTATCTGCAAAATGTAACTGTTAACAATATTCACCCTGCTGTGTAATAGAACACCAGAACTTATTCCTCCTCTCCGAATGTATTTTTTGTACCCTTTGACCAACCTCCTCCTATTTTCCCTTCCTCCCTCCCCTCGCCAGTCTCTGGTAACCAGTGTTCTATTCTCTGTCTCTACTATATCAACTTTTTATTTCTTTATTTTTTATTCCACATATGAGTGAGATCGTGTTGTATTTATCTTTCTGTGCCTGACTTACTTTACTTAACATAATGACCTCCAAGTCCATCTATGATGCTATAAATGACAGGATTTCATTCTTTCAATAGCTGAATAGTTGTTCATTGTGTATATATACCACACATTTTCTATCCATTTATCTGTTGTGGGACATTTATGTTGATTCCATATCTTGGCTATTTTAAGTTGTGCTGCAATAAACATGGGAATGCAGATGTATCTTTCACTTCCTGACTTCATTTCCTTTGAGTATGTACCCAGTAATAGGACTGCCAGATAAATGGTAATCTTAGTTTTAATTTCTTAGGGAACGTCCATACTGTTTTCCATAATGACTGTGCTAATACACACTCACACCAACAGTGTGCAAGTATTTCCTTTTCTCCACAACCTTGCCAACGCTTGTTTTCTTTTGACTTTTTGATAATAGCCATTCTAACTGGGGTGAGGTGGTATCTCATTATTGTTTTGATCTGCATTTCTCTGACAATTAGTGATGTTGAGCATTTTTTAATATGCCTGTTGGCCACTTGTAAGTCTTCTTCTAAGAAATGTTCATAAGATCCTTGGTCCATTTCTCATTTGGGTTATTTGGTTTTTGCTCTTGAGTTGTTTAAGTTCGTTATATATTCTTGATATTAACCCCTTGTCGGATGTGTAGTTTGCAGATATTTTCTCTCATTCTGTAGGTTGTCTCTTCACTTTAATAGTTTTCTTCGATGTGCAAAAGATTTTTAGTTTGACATAATCCCACTTGTCTATTTTTGCTTTTATTGCTCATGCTTTTGAAGTCTTATTTTTAAAATCCATGCCCAGCCCCATGTTATAGATTGTTTTCCCTAAGTTTTCTTCTAATAGTTTCTTAATTTCAGGTTTTATATTTAAAATTTTAATCCATTTTGAATTGATTTTTGTATATGGGAAGCGGGAGGGTTCTGGTCTTCTTCTTCTGCATGAGGATATCTAGTTTTCCCAGAACTGTTTATTGAAGAGACTATCTCTTTCTCAATGTGTTTTCTTGCACCTTTGTCAAAGATCATTTGGTTGTAGATGCGTGAATTTATTTCTGTTCCACTGGTCCATGTGTCTGTTTTTATGCCAGTACCATGCAGTTTGGGTTACTATAGCTTTGTAGTATAATTTGGAGTCAGCTAGTGTTATGCCTCTAGCTATGCTCATTTTTCTCAGGGTTGCTGTGGCTATTCAGGGTCGTTTGGTTCCATATAAATTTTAGTATTTTTTTATTTCAGTAAAGAATGTCATCCATATTTTGATAGGGATTGGATTAAGTCTGTAGATCACTTTGGGTAGAATGGCCATTTTAACAATATTAACTCTTCTAATCCATGAACATAGGATATCATTCCATTGATTTATGTCCTCTTCAATTTTTTTCTTCAAAGTTTTGTAGCTTTCATTGTAGAGTTCTTTCTCTTCCTTGGTTAAATATATCATAGGTATCATATTTTTTTATAACTATAACTATTGTAAAAAGAACTGTTTTCTTGATTTCTTTTTTAGGCACTTTACTGTCAGTATACATAAATGCTACTGACTTTAGTATGTTGATTTTGTATCCTGAAACTTTACTGAATTTGTTTATTAGTTATAACAGTTTTTTGGTGTATTCCTTAGTGTTTTCTATGTCTAATATCATGTCATCTGTAAACAGGGGCAGTTTGACTTCCTTATTTCCAATTTGGATGTCCTTTATTATTATTTTTTTCCTTCCCTAGCTGCTCTTGCTAAAACTTCCAGTACTCTGTCAAATATAAGTGTTAAAAGTGTGGATCCTTGTCTGGTTCCTGATCTAAGAAGAAAAGTTTTCACCTTTTCCCCATTCAGAATCATCTTAGCTGTTGGTTTCTCATACATGTCCTTTCTATTGTATTGAAGTGCATAACTTCTATACCTACATTGTTAACAGTTTTTATCATAAAGAAATCTTGAATTTTGTCAAATGCTTTTCTGTATCAATTTATTTTATATGGGTTATGAATATTCATGAGATACAAAGCTGATTGTCACCCCTCATGCCCAAGACGTGAGACCAGATCCATACTTGCAGCATGCCCATTGCCACAAATTGCTATTATACCACATGTCCCCTCCGCAATTATGTCTGCGTCCGTCCCCATCCCCACTCCACTTTGTATCTCTACATATGTTCTCTCCCTCTGCAATTTCAACACACCACTGTGGTCTTTCTTTCCTTCCTTCTTTCTCTCTTAGCTCCCACATATGAGTGAGTACATGTGGTATTTATCCCTCTGTGCTTTGCTTATTTAACTCAACATAAGTTTCTCTGGCTCATCCATGTTGCAGTGAATGGGAGAATTTTATTCTTCTTCATGGCAGAATAGTATTCCATGGTGTATATATACCACAGGTTCCTTATCGAGTCATCCATCCATGGACATTTACATTGGTTCCATGTCTTAGCTATTGAAAACAGAGCTGTGATGAACCTGGGAGTGCAAGTAGCCCTTCAACATGGTGATTTCCATCCCACTGGGTATATACCCTGAAGTGGGATTGCTGGGTCATATGGAAAAATCTATCTGCAGCTGTCTATAAAAACTCCATACTCTTTTCCATTGTGGTTGTACTAATTTACAGTCCAGTCCCACCAGCAATGCAGGAGCATTCCCTACTCTCCACACCCTCACAAGCATTTGTTATTCACCGTCTTTTTGATTATAGCCAGTCTAACTGGGGTGAGGTGGTATCTCAATGTAGTTTTAATTTTCATTTCCCTGATGACTGGTGATGTTGAGCATTTTTTCACGTACCTCTTGGCCATTTGTATGTCTTCCTTTGAAAAATGTCTAATCAGCTTCTTTGCCCATTTTTTAATTGGATTGTTTTTTTTACTGTGTAATTGCTTAAGTTCCTTGTATATTATGGATATTAATCCCTTGTCAGATGCACAGTTAGCAAAAATTTTCTCCCACTCTGTAGGTTGTCATTTCACTCTGTCGATTGTTTCCTTTGCTGTGCAGAAGCTTTTTAGTTTGATATAGTCCCATTTGTTTATTTTTTCTTATTTCAAGTAAAGGTTAATGTACAACGACTTGAAGGGGAAAATACAACCCATGGTTAAGAGCTCTACCTCCCAATCCCTCTTCATCTCAAATGAAGACAGCCTCACAAGGATGGTTTAGCATGTAAGACACGAGTCCCAACTGGTCAGAAGTGCCCTGAGTCACCTCCGGCTCACCAGATTGTCACTGATAACACTTTTGCTTTCCCCTTCAATAATATTATGGTTCAGTATAGAATTCGCTACTAACAATTCATTCCTTAGGTAGTTTTCCAATATCTTTTGACATCTATGTTTGCTTTGGGAAATCCAGTTCAAATGAGCTTGTAATTCTATTGAGGGTAACAGGCATTTTCTGTTGTAAGTAGTTTTAGTACTTTTTTTTTGAAGATGCCAAGCCAGCTGCCATTTTATATTTTTTAATTGAGGTGAAATTCACAGATAATACAATTAACTATTTTTAAATGTATTATTCAGCATATGGTGTGTGTGTGTATGTGTATGTGTGTGTCTGTGTGTGTGTGTCTGTGTGTGTGTGTGTCTGTATCAATTTACTCTGGATTTTCTTTCTTTATTTATAAATGGTCAGGATATGGAAACATTTTTAAATGCACGCACCCTAGTACTTAGTTGATCTTTCTTCATCTCTGTTAAGTGAGTAACTATCTCTTGGGCTGTTAGCAGACATCGTTCACACTTCTTTCCTTCTGACACATACAATAGTGATGCTATTGTCCCTCCTCTTCCTATTTGCCCAAGTACATTAAATTTCTGTTTGTGGTCTCACTGTTCTTCCGCATTCTGAAAAATGTCCTCAATAATGTACTCCAATTTTATAATTGACAGATCCGCCTTGTCCTTGATGAAATGAATATTTTAATTGTATTCATTCAATTGAATTTTTACATTTATGATTTCTAACTCATTTCTATAATTGTCAATTCTCCTAAAGTATAATTCCTATTCTTGTCTAAACTATTCAGTTTCTTCCTCTTTTTCTCAGATATTTAAACACATTCTTATTTCAAAATGAGTCTCATATGTTCCAGGTATTCTATTTACTTGGATATGATAATGTCCAATTATTGTTTGTAGATGGTCATTCGTAGCACAGTTTATCTTTTTACATATTACTCTGTGTTTTCCATGACTGTTGGACTGCTCACCTACTATGTACCTCATCCTTCAAGGAGTATTACATGGCTGCCCTATGAGTGAGGCTTGATGAAGGGGGATTGTTATAGCTGCTCCTGCCCTATGGTGTCCACTCTCCCAAATTTAGTGTCTTCCCAGGGTTGTTCCCTGCGGGGATGCATCCAATGCAAGCCTCACACTCACACCTGGTGCAGACGCCCATGTCTGAAAATGCTACAGTGAATGTGTCTCACACGCACACACACAGGGGAGGTGACTTCACCCCATAGCCCTGACCACACCCCTGTGTATAAGGACACTAGGGTTCCTCTTCTGTCCCACACAGAGGTGGAAACCTCCTCCTGAATGACCAGTGACGGCCTCAGACACCAATAGCCACTTAACTTTGGCTTCTGCTTTTTCTTGTGGTTGCCTGCCTATTTCACAAATGTTTGTTTCTCTCTTCCTGCCTAGGATGATGGCTCCCTATTTCAGAACACTGAAAGTAGTATTTTGCAGTGTTTGGAGCAGATGGGGGCTCCTAAATGGTTAAATCAATCCTTCGCCTTGACTGTAGAGTTTCACACAAGGATCTCCTCATGTCCTGACCCCTCATGTCATAACCTGGTCTGAAAATTACCCATGATTAAGCCCCTTTTATTTCCCAGGCACCACTGACACCCACAATCCCTCTGAGGACTGGGGTTCACGACAAATGCTCCAAATGAGCAAACTGAGGCTCAGAGAAGGGACATGAGTGTTTAGAGTCAAACAGGCAGTTTTATATGATAGCCACAAATTAAATAAAATTCAGCTTCCCTGTCCCCACCCCACAAATCAGAGCCTGAATGCCAGTAATTGTTCCCTATATATCAAACAAAAGGAAACCAGATGGAGTACAAAGAAATGCTCAAACATCAGGGGCACTGGAGAGGCTGGAATTATTAAGAGATTTGTTCCCAGATACATAATGGTAGATACTATTGAGAAGACAAAAAAAGACATCACAATGAAGACGAATATTTGTTAGAAGAAAACCCACACTAAACTAACGGGAGAAGAGTGGTGTTTTCTTCCCTTATTTCCCTTTATTTCTCCTCTGTGCCCTTTGCCACAGTGCCTCTCAACTTGAACTGCACAGATATTCAGTGTGTCTCTGCTGATCTGAGTCTGCCGTGCAGCGTGAACCTGCATCTTCCCTGAAGCATCTCCAGGGCTGGTGAGACGACTGGCCATGGTTAGGGCCCCACAGCCATGTGATGACGGACGGGCTGAAAGAGTGAGGGAGACCCTATGCGGAGGCTCTGAGAGGGAAGGGGAAGCCCTCAGTCACCCTCACATGGAAGGGACAGACTCAGGAAGGCACCGGCTCTACTTGCTGAAATGTCCTCGCCCTAAGTGAGATGAGGACAGGTCAGGCAGAGTCTGGTGGTCAGGAGAGACCCCATCTACATCTGAAATGTCTGCAGGGAGCCTGGTTCCTGTCCTGGCCCCAGGCCTGGTGAAACCAAAGCCAGGCTTCTGGGGAGGGCAGTTTCTCTTCCTGTGGGGCTCCTTATCAGACAACCTCATGACAAAAAAGCCCAGCTCCCAAACATCCACACCCTGTGTGTCTGTCTGTCCTGTCCGGCACTGTGGTCTCTTCCATCTGCTCAGCTGGGGCCAGTGGGAGGAGGCACCATGACCCCCATCCTCACAGCCCTGCTCTGCCTTGGTGAGATTTGAAGAGGGGGAGGGGAGACCTTAGGCTGGAAGGGACCCCACCCCACAGCCAAGCCCTTGTGCATTAGGAGACCCCAGGGGATCAGCAGGCTCATCAGAGGAGAGGATCTGCTCACCTCTCAGGTGACGAGTCTCTCACAGTGAACTCTTTTCTAGGTCTGAGTCTGGGTGCCAGGACCCAAATGCAAGCAGGTGAGTCCCAGGTTCAACCTCCTCACTAGGGACAGGGGGCCACCTCAGGGCTGCTGGGTGTGGAGGACAGCAGTTCTGGGCTGACTGATGGAGCCGTCTGGGAGGGTCATGGAGATGAGAGTGGAGAGATAAGGGGCGGCGATTGTCCTGGGACCCAACCTGTGCTTTCCTTCCAGAGACCCTCTCAAAACCCACCATCTGGGCTGACCCAGGCTCTGTGATCACCTTGGGGAGCCCCGTGACCATCTGCTGTCAGGGGACCCTGGAGGCCCAGGAGTACCACCTGTATAAAGAGGGAAGATCATTTCCCCGGGACACACAGAGATCACCGGAGCCCAGGAACAAGGCCAAGTTCTCCATCCCATCCATGACACAGCACTATGCAGGGCGATATCAATGTTACTATCACAGCCCTGCTGGCTGGTCAGAGTCCAGTGACACCCTGGAGCTGGTGGTGACAGGTGAGAGGACACTCATGGGTCACAGCCCCAGGCTTTGCCCNTTGAACTGCACAGATATTCAGTGTGTCTCTGCTGATCTGAGTCTGCCGTGCAGCGTGAACCAGCATCTTCCCTGAAGCATCTCCAGGGCTGGTGAGACAACTGGCCATGGTTAGGGCCCCACAGCCATGTGATGACGGACGGGTTGAAAGAGTGAGGGACACCCCATGGGGAGGCTCTGAGAGAGAAAGGGAAGCCCTCAGTCACCCTCACATGGAAGGGACAGACTCAGGAAGGCACCGGCTCTACTTGCTGAAATGTCTTCGCCCTAAGTGAGATGAGGACAGGTCAGGCAGAGTCTGGTGGTCAGGAGAGACCCCATTTACATCTGAAATGTCTGCAGGGAGCCTGGTTCCTGTCCTGGCCCCAGCCCGGGTGAAACCAAAGCCAGGCTTCTGGGGAGGGCAGTTCCTCTTCCTGTGGGGTTCCTTATCAGACAACCTCATGACAAAAAAACCCAGCTCCCAAACACCCACACCCTGTGGGTCTGTCTGACCTGCCAGGCACTGTGGTCTCATCCATCTGCTCAGATGGAGTAGGCACCATGACCGCCATCCTCAGAGCCCTGCTCTGCCTTGGTGAGATTTGAAGAGGCGGAGGGGAGACCTTAGGCTGGAAGGGACCCCACCCCACAGCCAAGCCCTCGTGCATTAGGAGACCCCAGGGGATCAGCAGGCTCATCAGGGGAGAGGATCTACTCACGTCTCAGGTGACAAGTCTTTCACAGTGAACTCTTTTCCAGGTCTGAGTCTGGGTGCCAGGTCCCAAAAACAGGCAGGTGAGTCCCAGGTTCAACCTCCTCACTAGGGACAGGGGACCACCTCAGGGCTGCTGGGTGTGGAGGACAGCAGTTCTGGGCTGACGGAGGGAGCCGTCTGGGAGGGTCATGGGGATGATAGGGGAGATCCAAGGGGTGGGGAATGTCTTGGGAACCAACCTGTGCTTTCCTTCCAGAGACCTTCTCAAAACCCAAAATCTGGGCTGACCCAGGCTCTGTGATCACCTCGGGGAGCCCCGTGACCATCTGGTGTCAGGGGACCCTGGAGGCCAAGGAGTACCACGTGTATAAAAAGGGAAGATCAGTACCCTGGGACATACAGAGCCCACTGGAGCCCAGGAACAAGGCCAAGTTCTCTATCCCATCCATGAC
>NW_007731485.1:62601-63343 GCF_000696425.1 Galeopterus variegatus
AAGACATTAGTGGCCCAACCTGGGGGAGGAGCAGCTGGACTGAAGTGAGGAGCACAGCAGCTCCAGTCCCTCAACTCCCTGTCCTGATCCAAGGAGGTCCTGAAAATCAGTCCCTCACCTCCACAGTGTCAGGCACCCAAGACGGTAAGTGAGGGGCTGTGTTGGGAGGTGGGGGTGGGGTTCAGAAGAGGCAACAGCTGAGTTATATCCTCAGTTCAGGCTCCTTTGGAGACAGAGACTTGGACAGGACTTCCCATCTGGACCTCAGTTTCTCCAAGTGTAAAAGGAAAGGGCCTGCCCCGGATCCTAAAGTAACTTTCAGTTCTGCCTTCTGGCTGTGACGTCCTGGGAGAGAAAGCCTCCCAGGGAAGCCTCCCAGGACCTGATTCTGCAGTGGCCCTTTCCCATCTGAGCAGTGATGGTGACATTGTGCAGGAGAGGGGAGCTGGTCCACGGGGAGGGACCATGCAGACTCTTACCCTCAGCTCAGGATGCTCAGCTCTGGCTTAAGATTAAAGATTAGAAGTTGGACTACCTGGGTTCAATTCCCAGCTCTGCTGCTCCCTGGCTGGGTGACCTGGGGCAGGCAATTTACCTTTCTGAGCCTCAGTCTCCTTATCGATAGATTGGGTGGGGTCACCCTATTGTGCAGTAGAACTTCAGAACTTATTCTCAATTGTTCAACTACTTTAACAACTTATAATTAATTGATTCCTTTATGTTTTTTAAGTGAGTTTAGTAA
>NW_007731485.1:63583-65757 GCF_000696425.1 Galeopterus variegatus
TCAATTCCCAGCTCTGCTGCTCCCTGGCTGGGTGACCTGGGGCAGGCAATTTACCTTTCTGAGCCTCAGTCTCCTTATCGATAGATTGGGTGGGGTCACCCTATTGTGCAGTAGAACTTCAGAACTTATTCTCAATTGTTCAACTACTTTAACAACTTATAATTAATTGATTCCTTTATGTTTTTTAAGTGAGTTTAGTAAACATGACAAAGCTATTGGTTTGTATATGTTCATTTTATTTTGTACTAATTTACTCTAGTTTATCGCACTTCCAATAACTTTTCAATTGATCTGCTCCAACAGGGGGAGGGAGGAAAACGAGGAATTGCTAAAGGGACATGAAAATCGAAATGTATTGATAAATTAAAATAATAAAAAAAGGAACAAAATTTATATCAACCACAAGAAAATAGAAATTTCATTTCTTCATTTCTAAATTGTATGCCAATTTCTCACTTTACATATGAATATATGTAACTACATACTAAAAAAATCTAAAGTTATATACATACACACAGGTATGTATGATTCTATACTTAATACATAAATTTACGTGTATGTATATTTGAGGGTACTACAAAATTTTTTGAAAAAATAGAATTAAAATATAATACTATCCAAAACTTTTCGAAGGAAATTTCTATATATCCTTACATATATTTATTTTACATATATTTTCATCCATATACTTATTATTTTTTCTAATATGTTTCTCATGTTTATTAGTTTTCATACCTACATTCACACTTTATAAAAGCAGAAATACTTTTATGAACCTCTGGTAAGGCCACCATTTAGAAAATGTATATCTGTGTGTGTGTGTGTGTGTGTGTGTGTGTGCGCACGCGTGTGCGCGTATCACAATGTGTAAGTTTTCCTAACTATATAATTAGGTAACGAGAGATAAACGAATGGTCAAACACCACAAGAACTGGCTGAGGAGGTGTGAAGGGGAGAAAGCTCCAGACTTTCACCTCTTTGTGCTCCTGACATTTACAAGCCCCTGACAACCAACCTCTCATCCAAGGACGCTAGACTTTTAGTTCATAAATACATGAAAATGCTCCTGTACAGGGTAAAACTTACAGGGTCTTGTGTCCAAGGCTGAACACAGAGCATACATGAGCTTAATTGTTTCAGACTTAGAGATTCTTTTTCTCACCAATCCTGAGCTCTTACAGATCAGATAAACATTACTCCAAAGTGACTCAGACAAAGGTCTAAATTCAGAGAATACAGAGAGGTGGAAGCATCCCATGAAGAGACCAAAGGAACTCTGCCACAGTAAAAAATAAATAAATAAATAAATAAAAATAAAGGATGTATTAAGGAACTACATAGATGTTTTGTCATGAGAAGTGGAGGAAATGAAAACACAGACCTCAGGGGAAAGACTCAGGTCTCTTCAAGTCCTCACCAACACCCTCCCTTTTGAATTTTCAGAAGCAGCTGATACCTTTAGCCCACCACAAAACAAGTCAGACTCCAAGACTGGTGAGTATGGAGATACTCTCAGTTCTGGGGCTGAACACAGAGGGTCAAGTTCAGTGAAGAGGAGGAGGATGCCTGGGTGAACAGCAAGGGATCCTGGAATGATTTTGATTTTCCCTGACTACCGTGACCTCTTTGTCCACAATTCCTAGCCTCACACCCCCAGGATTACACAGTAGAGAATCTCATCAGGATGAGCATGGCTGGTTTGATCCTGGTGATCCTCGGGATTCTGCTATTTCAGGCTCAACACAGCCACAGAAGCCCCCAAGATGCAGCCACGAGGTAAACATGAGAGAACAATGCACTATGAGAATCGTGGAGGCTTGGAAATACATCTGATGATCCCAGGAGCTTCTGGAAGAAAACTCACAGCATTAATTGGAGAACCATCTGCTGAGAATGTCAAAGGAAGTAAACAAGGTTTTGGTGCAAGAAGATGACTGGGGTGTTGCCTTAGAGGACTTTTCTTCTATTAAACTATGGTAGTTTCCCTCCCTCTCATTGTTGACTTTCCTAGACTGTCCCCTCCCGTTCTCTCTCCTACACAGGAGCCGATGTCCCTTTGGCAGGTCGGGGTCCTCACTTCTGTGACTTCATGCTCTGCTACACTTTCATGCAACACATTTTTCTTAATTTCCAACTACCAGATTCTCTGATATATTTTATATATATATATATAA
>NW_007731485.1:66726-67311 GCF_000696425.1 Galeopterus variegatus
AACTTAGTTTAAATAACTGAATAAATGAGCAAACATCAGATTCTAGCCAGAAACAGAACGGGTAATTACAAAATGATGTATGGGACCTGTCACTATTCATCAAATGTTACCTATGTAGCATCTCCAGAAATATCATCACTAGGAACTAACACACTGGTGTCTGATGGAACAGCCTGGTGGCATCCTGTAACACTGGCTCTCTGGGAAAAAAATTGTTTTTAAAAAGCCTTGATTTGTGGCATGTGCTTGGTGCTGTGATATAAATACTCCCTTCATGGCCAGTTCCAAGGTGCTAATGTGACACTGAATGCAGACCTGGGAAGTAGTGGACAGAATTCTCTTTCACGGTGAGTGTGAACCAGCTGTAATGTATCTCTATGGGATCCTCAATGTGCATCTATGTTTCCTTTTGTTCAAAGGTGATGATAACTTCTCCCACATTGTTAGGGTGCAGTTCCAAGAAAATTGTGATGCCAAACTTACAGCACAGTAGAGGCAAAAGAAATTAATACAACACCAATTTTTGGAGAGAATATTGAGCATGTGGAAGTTTAGTACATTTCTAGTAAGAGTACAAATTGCTTT
>NW_007731485.1:69292-71712 GCF_000696425.1 Galeopterus variegatus
TTTGCCAGTTTGACTATAATGTGTCTTGAAGGGGACCTTGTTGGATGGAATCTGTTTGGTGATCTTTGAGCCTCCTGGATCTGAAAGTCTGCATCTCTCCCTATACTTGGGAAGTTTTCCACTATTGTTTCGTTGGAAAATTTATCAATACCTTTTCCTTTCTCCTCCCCTTCAGGAACACCATGATTCAGATTTTTTTTTTTTTNATCCATGAACTAAAAAGAATTTTCATAGTACATCCTAAATTTAAATATATTTTCCATAAAATTATTAAAAATTTATCTCAAGCAATATTGAGGTGTTTTCATGATATTCTTTTATTGGTAACTGCTAACTGCATTTCAGGATATCAGGAACCATAATGTATGAGAGCCATTTGGAATGATTTAGAAATACTTCTTTTCTTCTCTAGCAAATACCTAATATTTTATGTCTAATGTGTGCATTAAGTATGTACATTCCCTCATTGTTGATATATATACACACACATCTATACACTCATTGTTGACATGTATATACACACACATCTATACTCATAGTATATATGTATATATGTGTATATAATATGTACACATAGTATATATGTGTATGTAATATGTAAAGATAAGCACACATTAACATATCTGTGTATCTATAGATATATATCAGAATTCATTTTTTCTACACAAATTCTATATCTATGTAATTTCAAATATTTACCATATGTATGTATATTAGAACAAGCATTACACTGAATTACTTACTCATAGATTTACTTTTTTGTCCCCTTAATCTATTAGATTCTGATAAATGCTACTTGAATCACCAATTATCCATCAAATTTTGCTGTATGTATTTCAAGGATTATATGATTAAATAAATGAAAGTTTATGAGTGTTATACTGTTCCTGTTAATAGGATCATTAGAAGATAAAATATCAGTATTTCCATCCCTTCACTGTTAGGCTATGTGTTTCTTTAAAAGTGAGGTGAGTCTCTTGAAGACAGCATACATGTGGGTCTAGCTTTATAATCCGATCTGTCCATCTGTGTCTTTTGAGTGAAGAGTTCAATCCATTTACATTTAGGGCTGTTTTCATCCTTCACGGAGTATTACATGGCTGCCCTAGGAGTGAGGCTTGATGAAGGGGGATTGTTATAGCTGCTCCTGCCCTATGGTGTCCACTCTCCCAAATTTAGTGTCTTCCCAGGGTTGTTCCCTGTGGGGATGCATCCAATGCAAGCCTCATACTCACACGTGGTGCAGACGCCCATGTCTGAAAATGCTACAGTGAATGTGCCTCACACACACACACACACACAGGGGAGGCGGCATCACCCTAGAGCCCTGACCACACCCCTGTGTATAAGGACACTAGGGTTCCTCTTCCGTCGCACACAGAGGTGGAAACCTCCTCCCGAATGATCGCTTGATCACTTGATGGCCTCAGACACCAATGGCCACTTAACTTTGGCTTCTGCTTTTTCTTGTGGTTGCNATTTCAGAACACTGAAAGTAGTATTTTGCAGTGTTTGGAGCAGATGGGGGCTCCTAAATGGGTAAATCAATCCTCCACTTTGGCTGTAGAGTTTGACACAAGGATCCCCTCATGTCCTGACCCCTCATGTCATAACCTGGTCTGAAAATTAACCATGATTAAGCCCCTTTCATTATCTAGACACTACTGACACCCACAATCCCTCTGAGGACTGGGGTTCATGACAAAATGCTCCAAATGAGCAAACTAAGGCTCAGAGAAGGGACATGAGTGTTTAGAGTCAAACAGGCAGTTTTATATGATAGCCACAAATTAAATAAAAATCAGCTTCCCTGTCCCCACCCCACAAATCAGAGCCTGAACTCTAGTAATTGTTCCCTAAGTATCAAACAAAAAGAAACCAGGTGGAACACAGAGAAATGTTGAAACATCAGGGGCAGTGGAGAGGCTGGAATTATTTAGAGGTTTGTTCCCAGGTACATAATGGTAGATATTGTTGAGAAGACAAAAAAAGACATCACAATGAAGAAGAATATTTGTTAGAAGAAAATCCACCCTAAACTGACGGGAGAAGAGTGGTGTTTTCTTCCCTTATTTCCCTTTATTTCTCCTCTGTGCCCTTTGCCACAGTGCCTCTCAACTTGAACTGCACAGATATTCAGTGTGTCTCTGCTGATCTGAGTCTGCCGTGCAGCGTGAACCTGCATCTTCCCTGAAGCATCTCCAGGGCTGGTGAGACGACTGGCCATGGTTAGGGCCCCACAGCCATGTGATGACAGACGGGCTGAAAGAGTGAGGGAGACCCCATGGGGAGGCTCTGAGAGGGAAGGGGAAGCCCTCAGTCACCCTCACCTGGAAGGGACAGACTCAGGAAGGCACCGGCTCTACTTGCTGAAATGTCCTCGCCCTAAGTGAGATGAGGACAGGTCAGGCAGAGTCTGG
>NW_007731485.1:72497-73804 GCF_000696425.1 Galeopterus variegatus
AGGGACATGAGTATTTAGAGTCAAACAGGCAGTTTTATATGATATCCACAATTAAATAAAAATCAGCTTCCCTGTCCCCACCCCACAAATCAGAGCCTGAACTCTAGTAATTGTTCCCTAAATATCAAACAAAAAGAAGCCAGGTGGAATACAGAGAAATGTGGAAACATCAGGGACACTGGAGAGGCTGGAATTATTTAGAGGTTTGTTCCCAGGTACATAATGGCAGATACTGTTGAGAAGACAAAAAAGACATCACAATGAAAAACATTTGTTAGAAGAACACCCACACTAAACTGACGGGAGAAGAGTGGTGTTTTCTTCCCTTATTTCCCTTTATTTCTCCTTTCTGCCCTTTGCCACAGTGCCTCTCAACTTGAACTGCACAGATATTCAGTGTGTCTCTGCTGATCTGAGTCTGCCATGCAGCGTGAACCTGCATCTTCCCTGAAGCATCTCCAGGGCTGGTGAGACGACTGGCCATGGTGAGGGCCCCACAGCCATGTGATGACGGACGGGCTGAAAGAGTGAGGGAGACCCCATGGGGAGGCTCTGAGAGAGAAGGGGAAGCCCTCAGTCACCCTCACCTGGAAGGGACAGACTCAGGAAGGCACCGGCTCTACTTGCTGAAATGTCCTCGCCCTAAGTGAGATGAGGACAGGTCAGGCAGAGTCTGGGGGTCAGGAGAGACCCCATTTACATCTGAAATGTCTGCAGGGAGCCTGGTTCCTGTCCTGGCCCCAGCCCGGGTGAAACCAAAGCCAGGCTTCTGGGGAGGGCAGTTCCTCTTCCTGTGGGGCTGCTTATGAGACAACCTCATGACAAAAAACACAGCTCTCAAACGTCCACACCCTGTGTGTCTGTCTGTCTTGCCCGGCACTGTGGTCTCATCCATCCGCTCAGCTGGGGCCAGTGAGAGGAGACACCATGACCCCCATCCTCACAGCCCTGCTTTGGCTTGGTGAGATTTGAAGAGGTGGAGGGGAGACCTTAGGCTGGAAGGGACCCCACCCCACAGCCAAGCCCTCGTGCATTAGGAGACCCCAGGGGATCAGCAGGCTCATCAGAGGAGAGGATCTGCTCACCTCTCAGGTGATGAGTCTCTCACAGTGAACTCTTTTCCAGGTCTGAGTCTGGGTGCCAGGACCCAAATGCAGGCAGGTGAGTCCCAGGTTCAACCCCCTCACTAGGGACAGGGGGCCACCTCAGGGCTGCTGGGTGTGGAGGACAGCAGTTCTGGGCTGACTGAGGGAGCCGTCTGGGAGGGTCATGGGGATGATAGGGGAGATCCAAGGGGTGGGGAATGT
>NW_007731485.1:74837-106386 GCF_000696425.1 Galeopterus variegatus
GAGGGAGCCGTCTGGGAGGGTCATGGGGATGATAGGGGAGATCCAAAGGGACGTGAATGTCTTGGGAACCAACCTGTGCTTTCCTTCCAGAGACCTTCTCAAAACCCAAAATCTGGGCTGACCCAGGCTCTGTGATCACCTTGGGGAGCCCCGTGACCATCTGCTGTCAGGGGACCCTGGAGGCCCAGGAGTACCACCTGTATAAAGAGGGAAGATCATTTCCCCGGGACATACAGAGCCCACTGGAGCCCAGGAACAAGGCCAAGTTCTCTATCCCATCCATGACACAGCACGATGCAGGGCGATAGCAATGTTACTATCACAGCCCTGCCGGCTGGTCAGAGTCCAGTGACCCCCTGGAGCTGGTGGTGACAGGTGAGAGGACACTCATGGGTCACAGCCCCAGGCTTTGCCCTCAGGAAGGGGGTCTGCTCTCAGGGGTGTCTTCCCGTCTCAAAGCCCAGTGGTGTGAGCCCCATTTAACACACCTGCCTCTTTCTCTTCTAGGAATGTACAGAAAACCCACCCTCTCAGCCCTGCCCAGCCCTGTTGTGACTCCAGGAGGGAATGTGACCCTCCAATGTAGCTCAAGCCTCAGGTTTGGCACGTTTGTTCTGACTGAGGAAGGAAAAAACAATCTCTCCTGGACCCTGGACTTAGAGCAACACCCTGGTGGGGAGTTCCAGGGCCTGTTCTCTGTGGGCTCCATGACCACAATGCACAGGCGTACGTTCAGATGCTATGGCTATTACAGGAACACACCCCAGCTGTGGTCAGAACCCAGCGATCTCCTGGAGCTCATGTTCTCAGGTGAGGGGCTTCTAAACCTCTCCCGTCTTAGCTCAAAGGATCAGATCAGGACGCTGCCCCCAGGAGAGCTCTGGCCTGGGATGGGAGTAAGGGAAACCCTGAGGGAGGGTCAGCCAGAGGGGAATTCATTCCTCAGAAAGGAGGAGGCCATCAGGAGTTTTTTCAAGCCTGTCCCTTTCCATGTTCATATCCCCAGAAGGTGTCAGGTGGGCAGAGGGAGGCTCTTGGGAGGCTACAGGGCAGATATAGATAAGACTGAGCAGAAATGGGTTCTGGGGGCAGTTCCTGTCCCTCACACTTCTCTTGTCCTTATTCCTACGATCCACGGGGGGCAGCAGTCCCCCACCCACAGGGCCCAGCTCTGCAGTTGGTGAGTCACAGGGACGTCTGTCAAGAGAATTTACAATTTTCCCCAGGCTTGCCTCAAGAGACTGTCAGCCGATCTAAGTCCTAGTTCCAGTTCTCAGCATGGCTTGTGTCCAGGGGAGCGGGGAGTCAGAGAGAGATGTCAGCTGGTACCACAGGGGCCCCCAGGGGCTCTGAGGCTGGGGTGGTTGAGGGGTGGGTGGTCAAGGCAGAGAAAGACATTAGTGGCCCAACCTGGGGGAGGAGCAGCTGGACTGAAGTGAGGAGCACAGCAGCCCCAGTCCCTCACCTCCCTGTCTTGATCACAGGAGGTCCTGAAAATCAGTCCCTCACCTCCACCGAGTCAGGCACCCAAGATGGTAAGTGAGGGCCTGTGTTGGGAGGTGAGGGTGGGGCTCAGAAGAGGCAGGGATTTAGTTATGTCGTCAGTTCAGGCTCCTCTGGAGACAGAGACTTGGCCAGGACTGCCCATCTGGGCCTCAGTTTCTCCAGTTGTAAAAGGAAAAGGCCTGTCCCAGATCCTAAAGTAACTTTCAGTTTTGCCTTCTGGCTGTGACGTCCTGGGAGAGAAAGCCTCCCAGGGAAGCCTCCCAGGACCTGATTCTGCAGTGGCCCTGTCCCATCTGAGCAGTGATGGTGACATTGTGCAGGAGAGGGGAGCAGGGCCATGGTAGGGGACGTTCAGGCTCTTTCTCTCAGTTCAAGATGCTCAGCTCTGGTATATAGATCAAGGATTAGAAGTAAGACTACCTGGGTACAATTCCCAGCTCTGCTGCTCCCTGGCTGGGTAACCTGGGGCTGGCAATTTACCTTTCTGAGCCTCAGTCTCCTTATCTGTAGAACTGGTGGGGTGGGGATAGCAATCCTTGGTTGCACAATTTGTGAGGGTTGGAGGTGATGGATGCAAAGACCCAGCACATGCCTGGCACACAGTAGGTGCTCAATTAATGGCATCATTTCTCATTCATGACGTCACTTGTGCCCAAGGTTGCAAATGGTACCTGAAGGGTCTGATTGGGGTCTCAGTGGCCTTCGTCCTGCTGCTCCTTCTGCTCCTCTTCCTTCTCATTCGATGCTTGCATCAGGGAAAGCACAGGAAGTTGGGTGAGTAGAAAATGGGTCCCCCATGGACCAATCAATGGGGAACTCGGGGCACCAGCCACAGGGAAACCAAATAGATGGGGTATTGCCAGCTCAGAAAAACATCTTCAGCATTACAAATGGAAAAAATCTGGAAAGAAAGCGGTTAATGTCAGCACACATGTACAAATTTAAAATTTTTTTTTGGCTTTTTAGTCTTATAAAATATTTGAAACATCTATTCAAGTGTCTTAACGTTTCCCTCTTTTCTTTCTAGTTGCATGAGGGTGATGGGGGGTTCTAACATTCCCAGGCTGAGACTGTCCATTTTCACCCAGCTCAGAGAGAGGCTGATTTCCAACTTCCTGCAGGGGCTGCCAAGCCAGAGCTCAAGGACAGAGGCCTGCAGAAGAGGTGATTTCTTCCCAGAGGACCCCAGACTCCAACCCCTGCTTGGAACCTCCTCGTTCCCACTTAAAACTCCTGTGTTTTTCCCCAGCTCCTGCAGAACTGCTGACATTCAGGAATAAAACCTCTGTGAGGAAGAGGAGGGTCCACCCTGGGGGTAGGAGATGGGGTCCCAAAGGCTTTAGTAAGCAACGGAGGAAGGGACAGGCTAGGAAGCTTTTGGGACTCAAGAGGTGAGGAGGACTGAGCTCCAGTACTGTGTGACCTCAGGGACATCGCAGCCACTCCCTGGATCTCAGTGACCCCATCTTGGAGCAGGGCAGGGGCCTGTGGAACTGAGAGATCCCAGGGAACCTTGACAAGAGATGACACCCCCCCCCCCTTGTTCTGCCCCAGCAGATGCTGCCGAGAAGGACACACAGCCTGAGGACGGCGTGAAGCTTGACAGTCAGGTGAGACCCCTGCCCCTGTCCAGGGCACCAAAGGCCTTCCTGTTGCCAAGTTTAATCCAATGGACACTTGTCCTCCCACCACTCACCTCTCAGCGTCCTCCCACAGTTGACCCTCCCTTCTCGAAGCACGCTGCCCCTGCCTGCTGTGACTTCGCTCTCTCCTGGTTTTCCTGTGATCTCAGGGGCTCCTCTTGCCTGGTTCCCCTTCTAGCTCCTTGTCTTCTGTTTGACAGCCTGGTTGTTAGAGTATTCCCTGGGTCTCAGAAGGGCACAGGAATAAATGAATCCCCCAAGATCTCTGGACACCCTTTGTTCATTCACTGAACAAACATTCACAGAGAGCTCACTCTCAGTCGGGCTTCACGTAGGTGCTGCAGACCCAGCAGTGAGAAAAGCTGTCTCCACCCTCCCCGAGCTCACCTTGTGAATGAGAGACAATAATATGCAAATAAATTCAGAGTGTCCAGGGGTACAAAGTGCTGTTAGGGAAAATAAACCAAAGAAAGGGATAGCGTATGTAGGGGCAGACTGAGTCAGTTTGAACTATCAGGAGAGGACTCTCTGATAAGCTGTCATCTGAGAAAAAGCCTGAGTGCAGAGGGCCATACAAACATCTGCTGGATGAGCACCTGCAGGCAGAGGAAACAGCAAGTGCAAGGTCCTGAGGCAGGGACATGCTTTTTCAGGAAGACAGGACCTGTGGCTGGAGTCAAATGAGCAAGGGGGTCAGAGCATCAGGATACGAGGTCAGAACTGCAAGGAGGAGGCTTCCAGATTCTCCAGTATTTTAGGAAGTTTAAGAAGATTCCATCAGAAACTGACACAATCTGATTTAAATTTTTGAAAGATAACTCTTGTAACAGTGTGGAAACTTATCTGAGGGAGATTGAGTGAAATTACAAAGACCCCCTTCATTACTGTCTCTCTCCAGCACAGCTCACAAGACGAAAACCACCAGGAGGTGACCTACACCGAGGTGAACCACCCCAGACTCAGGCAGGAAGTGGCCTCCCCTCCTCATGTCTTCTCCAAGGAATTCTTGAACATGAAGGACAGACAATCAGAAGAGGACAGGCAGATTGACAGTCAAGTGAGTCTTTCCCTCTCCAGTCCCCCAGTACTCCCCTCCAACCTGAACCATGCATCTTCCCTCTCACTCTCCCCCCATTGCAGGCTGCTGCAGCTAAAACCCTCCAGGATGTGACCTATGCCCAGCTGCACATCTTGATGCCCAGACTGCAGACAACACCTCCTTCCTCCCACTCAGGGGAGCCCCCAGCTGAATCCAGAGAGTGTGCCGTTCTGGCCATCCACTAGCCCAGGAAGGACCCAGACCCCACACTTCAAGGAGGGAGAGCCAGGGACCACAGAAGACCCAAGAGCTTCCCCCAATGGACACTAACTCATGGACTCTAGCCAATCTGGACACCTCATGTAGACCACCAGGAGATGTGGGGAACTTTTAAAACTCATCTGATTCCACAAAGATAACTAAAATTCTTATATTTTGGAAATACAGCAACAGACTTCTCAATAATCAAGTAGTTAAATGAGGAAAACCAAAAACCTAAGTGAGAGAATCTTTAAAATTGATTGATAATGTAAATATTACACATTAAAATATAAAATTGGAAAATGAAGTCCCATGAATAAATAAATTAGAAAAGAAAAAAACCTTTAAAAAATCAATGACCTAAGTTATCATATCAACAATTTAGAAAAAAATAGCAAATTATTGCAAATAAAGGTATAAGAAAGAAAATAATAATATTAGTGGCTGCTAATGAGAAGATACTTTAAAAACAGATAAAAAATTGATAAAGCAAAATAGTTCATTCTCAAAAATGTTGACATTTATAAACCCTACCCATAATGAGCAAAAATAAAAACAAGAGGCACACATTTCCAATATAGGAATGAGAAATGAGTAGCACTACAGATCCTACATATATTTTCAGAAGATAATAAGAGAACACTATGAGCAATTCTATGTCAATATATTAAAAAATGCAGATAAAATTGACAAAATCCCCCAAAATACAATTTACTAAATAGACATAAAAATAGAAAATTTGAATCATCGTACTCATCTATGTACACACACACATAATACTTTTACTAAATACTTTGCTAAATACTTACTAAATACTGTTTCTAAACACTTTAACTAAATACTTTTACTCTGTAATAAAAAATGTTCCCACAATCTAAACTCCAGTTCAAGAAGTTGTGTTCGTGATTTCTTCCACTTATGCACTTATGAAACACACACACACACACACACACACAAAAAAAAAAAAAAAAAAAAAAAAAAAACCTGACACAAACTTTCCCTGAGACTAGAAAAAGGGGATATACATCCAAACACATTTTATCAGAAGAAGTTGTGTTCGTGATTTCTTCCACTTATGCACTTATGAAACACACACACACACACACACACACAAAAAAAAAAAAAAATAAAAAAAAATAACCTGACACAAACTTTCCCTGAGACTAGAAAAAGTGGATATACATCCAAACACATTTTATCAGGCAAGAAAAAAAATTGATACCAAAACTTGACAAGGAAACTACAAAATAGGAAAGTTATTGAAAAGATCTCTCACATGACCTTAGATGTAAATCCCTAAACAAATATTGAATATAATATTCATTCCTGTTTTTCTGGGTTATTTTGGGTTTTTTTCTTTTTTGTTTTTTTATTGTGGTAAAACATACATAAGATAAAAATTGCCATTTGAAACATTTTTAAACATACAACTGTGTGGAATTAATTACATTCACAATGCTGTGCAACCACTACCTCTATTTCCAAAATATTTTGGTCATTCTAAATATAAACTCTGTACACATTAAGCAACAATCTCTCATTATCTCTCTTTTCATGACTACACTTTTTAGTTTATGTTTATGGAAGACAAGAGTAGCTTAATTTTCAAAAATTAATCAACATAACTGAATACATTGAGAATAAAAATTTATCATCTCAATAAATGTAGACAAATTTTACATGAAATAAAAGTATAAATACAAATTCATATAAATAAAAATTTTTAAAACCAAACAAAAAACTACATCGGGCACTCAAAAAAAATTGGGGGGGCAGCTTTTTGGTACAGAGATTGAACCTTGGACCTTGGGGTTATCGGCACCAGGCTTTAATCAACTGAGCTAACCAGCCAGCCCCCAAAATATTTTGAAAATAAAAGCTTTTTGAAAGGTTAAAAAAAAAAAAAGTCAAGCTCTTACCCAATCATTGTTACTCAACGTGAAGGTAGGACCACAGGATGAGGAGGGGAGTTCTGAGAAAGGAAACAAGGGGCACCAAGGAGACAGGAACGAGTGAAGGGTGGTTTCCAAAGAGATGGCGGTAGATGCTGTTGCTAAGAAGAAAAAGATCGTTCATGAAGTGGACAGCTTAGAAGAAAACAAACCCACACTCCACAGTCAAAATAAGAGTCATATTTTATTCCTTATTTCCCTTTATCTCTCCTTTGTGCTCTTTGCCGCAGTGCAGCTCAATGTGAACTGCACAGTCAGATGTTGAATGTGTCTCTGCTGATCTGAGTCTGCCGCACAGCAGGAACCTGCATCTTCCCTGAAGCATCTCCAGGGCTGGAGAGATGACTGGCCATGGTAAGGACAATGCAACCATGTGCTGATGGAGGGGCTGAAGGAGAGAAGATAGCCCCATGGGGAGGCTCTGTGAGGGAAGGAGAAGCCCTCAGTCACTCTCACCCAGAAGGGGCAAACTCGGGAAGTGACCAGGTCTACTTGCCACTATGTCCTGGCCCTAGGTGAGATGAGGACAGATCAGGTAGACAGTAGCTGGAAGGCAGGGGAGACCTCATTTCTGTATGAAATGTCTACAAAGAGTCTGGTGCCCATCCAATTCTCAGCCCTGGAGAAAGAGACCCAGGGTCTTGGAGCAGGGGGCAGTTCCTGCCCTGTAGAGCTGCTGATATGACCACCCTGTGACAGGGAGTAACGAGCCTCCAAGTGTCCCACCCCATGTGTCTGTCTGTCCTGCCAGGCACTGTGGTCTCATCCATCTGCTCAGCTGGGGCCAGTGGAAGGAGACGCCATGACCCCCAACCTCACAGCCCTGCTCCGCCTTGGCGAGACTTGAAGAGGGGAGAGTAGGCCCCGGGAGGGCCATCATCCCACAGCCAGGCCCTTATCCATTAGGAATTTTCAGGCACTTGGCAGGTTCAGCGGAGGAAAAGATCTGCTCAGATTTCAGGGGGCAAATCTCTCACAGGAAACTCTCTTCCAGGGCTGAGTCTGAGCCCCAGGACCTGAGAGCAAGCAGGTGAGTCTGTCTCCAGGTATCCTCATTGGGAATAAGGGGCCAACCTTATTGCTAGAATGGAGAATAGCAGTTCTGGGCTGAGTTATGGGAACATCTGGGAGGATGCTGGGGCTGAGAGCTAATATCTAAGTGTGAGAATGTCTTGGGTCCCAGTGTCTGATTTCCTTCCAGGGACCCTCCCCAAACCCACCATCTGGGCTGACCCAGACTCTGTGATCACCTGAGGGAGGTCAGTGAAATCTGGTGTCAGGGGATCCTGGAGGTCCAGGAGTACCATCTATATAAAGAGGGAAGGTCAGTGTCCTGGGAACACAGAGCCCACTGTAGCCCAGGAACAAGGCCAAGTTCCCCACCCCATCCATGACAGACCACTATGCAGGGCAATGCCACTGTTACTATCAAGGCCCTGCAGGCTGGTCAGACCACAGTGACCCCCTGGAGATGATGGTGACAGGTGAGAGGACACTCAGGAGTCCCAGCCCCAGGCTTTGCCCTCAGGAAGGGGTCTGCTGTGAGAGGTGTCTCCCCTCTCACAGCCCAGCCCTGGGATATAATGTGAGCTCCATTTAACATGGCTGCTTCCCTCTCTCCTAAGAGCTTACATTGAACCTACCCTCTCAGCCCTGCCAAGCCCTGTCACGACCTCAGGAGGGAACGTGACTCTCCATTGCAGCTTACAGCTGGGATCTGGTGGTTTTGTTCTGGCTGAAGAAGGAGAACACAAGCTCTCCTGGAGTCAGATCTTATAGCCAAATCCCAATTGCAGTTCCAGGCCCTGTTTCCTGTGGGTCCCATGATCCCCAGACACAGGTAGACATTTAGATGCTAAGTCTATGACAGGAACAAACCACAGGTGTGGTCAGACCCCAGCGATACCCTGGAGGTACTGGTCTCAGGTGAAGAAGCCACAGCCTTTTCATATACAATTTTGGGGCACCAGGCAGGTAGGTAGTTGAGAGCCTTATCCTCAGGACTTCCCCAGGTGATAAGAAAGTGTATGAAACACACATCCTTTCTTGGAACCGTGGGGACACGAACATAAAGTGAGAAAAACCATGACACTGAAAGTCCCAATGAGCAAGAAAATAGAAGGGAGGTGTTTGGGAAGAACCAGCCCCTGCTTACACGGCTCGTCTTTCCCTCCAGGTGTGTCCAGGAAGCCCTCCCTCCTGACCCAGCAGGGCCCTGTCATGGCCCCCGGAGAGAATCTGACCCTCCAGTGTCACTCTGATGTCAGCTATGACAGATTCTCTCTGTCCAAGGAGGGGCGCCATGACCTCCCCCAGGGCCCTTGCTGGTAGTCCCAGGCTGGGCTCTCTCAGGCCAACTTCCCCCTGGGCCCTGTGAGCAATTCCCGCAGGGGCAGGTACAGATGCTATGGTGCACACGGCCTCTCCTCTGAGTGGTCAGCCCCCGGTGACATCCTGATCGGAGGTGAGGAGCCCAATGGGTTCAGTTAGGGATCCAGACTCTTCACAGGCCCTGTTGGGGGAGCCCCAGGTGGTAATGGCCAGGATGAGGGGTGGGGGTCTCAAAAGAGGGAGAGAGACAGAGACAGGGGATGGGGGGAGAGAGACTCAGAGAAAACAAAGACAGAGAGACTGAGGGTTCTTATAGATCCATACTGGTGAGGTCTTGGCTCAGAATAAGATGTGGGATAGCCCCTCACCCACCCTTCTTCTCTCTAGAACAGCTCCCTGACGGATTCCCCCTCTTGGTGCAGCCCGATCCCACAATGGCCTGAGGAGAGAACATGACCTTGCTGTGTCAGTCATAGAGCCTGATAGACACTTTCCTTCTGTCCAAGGAGGGGATAGCTGATCCCCCCCTGCATCTTAGATCAAAGTACAGCGCTCAGTAGTACCAGGCCAAATTCCCCATGATTCCTGTGACCTCAGCCCCCGGGGGGACCTACAGGTGCTATGGCTCAGGTAGCACCTCCCCCTACCTATTGTTATACCCCAGTGACCCCCTAGAGCTCATGGTCTCAGGTGAGGCTTCCCCACCCCTGTCCATTGAGGCTGGAGTTAGACTTGGTTGAACCTCGAGAAAAATGCGATTAGAACTTAGCTTCTGTAACACAGCTGTCCTTTTATCCCAATTTTTTTTCAGAGAAAAAGCTGTTGGTTTTTATTATATCTAATCCCTCCAACCTTTCTTTTTTTTCTCTATGGAAACTTTTTTATTACTATTTAATTTTATTTATTTATTATTTTTTCATTGTACATTTTTGTGGGGTACAGTTTGTTGTTTCAATACATGCATACAGTTGTACATGATCTAATCAGAATAGTTGGCATATCTATCACCTAAACATTTATCATTTCTTTGTGGTTATAACATCCAAGATCCTCTTTTCTGGCTATCTTGAAATATATAATACAATATTATTAACTATATTGACTTATCTTTTAAATCTATTTTCTTGTTTCATTAGTTTTTTAATTAGAAATGGATGCTTTTTCTAACTTTTTTTATGTGTCCTGAAAAATGGTCTTTTCTCTCTGACATATTACCATGGTGAGGCACATTAAGAAGGCTTCCTGGTATCAACACTTGGATATTCGCCCAAGTCACAAATATTTACTCTTTATTCACATTTTCTGAATTTTACATGCTACCGTTTCATTTATAATGTTTTATAAATTTTTTCTTTATCATTTGTGTGTTACTTTTATACTATTGTGATATCACAACTGGTTAAATATATTTGGAGGGTTTCCTATATTTTATGCTCATGCCATTTTTATAACACCAAGGTGTTCATTGTTCTTTAAAGGTTTACTTATTGACTAGAACTGTAGACTTCTCAGTTTCCAAAGATTTGATCTGGAAGAAGTGGAGATTAACTTTTAAAATTATAATGAAATCATTACTTTCTTTTCATTGAAGTCTTAAAGCAGTATCCAGACTTCTTCCAAATAAAAAAAGTGAGATGATGGAGCCTCTCTCCTCTGCCCTGTTGTCTCTGGCCTGTCTCAAATGCACCAGGTCCCCAAATCTCAGCTTCTTCTTCTGTCCCCTCCTACCTTCCATAGTCAAGACTTTATTCCTTATTTAAGGATAAGCTGAGATCTTTCTGGGCACCTGCTCTTCCTGTAGCCTCTGGTGCTCCTTGTCTGGATCTTCATGTGGCTCCTCTCTGGGTCCTTTTTCTATTCAGGGATCTCCTTAAATGTCATCTCCAAGTGTAACCATCACAACAGTACTCTTAACAACAGACCAGTCTCCTTCTTACTATTATATATTTATGTAATTAACCCAACTACACTTTATAAGTTGAATATTCTCTAGATAGACAGATCGACAAATAAATAGGTAGATATAGAAAGTTATCTATCTTTCTATGTCTACAATTGAAACTCTTTGCTCGTGTAAGTAAAATTTTCCCTCTGCTATGAGTTTACAAATTAAATATTGCTCTTGCTAAATAGATTCACATTCCGAGAAAACATAAAACTTGTCTTATAACACCACTAAAAATAATTATATAAATATGTATGTATACCCAATTGTATGTACACCTAACTCTACAAAGAATAACATAATGAAAGAATAAATAGATAATGTAACTGCAGTTACAGAATAATATTTAGACTCCAGAAGGGCTGGGAACTGCTGAGGTGGAGTGAAGGGGGACACATCACAACTTTCACCCCTTTGTGCTCCTGACAGGCAGGAGCCTCTGACAACCAACCTCATCTATGGATCCTGGGTCCTCAGCTGCTGAATAAGTGGAAACTCTCATCGCCAAGGGAATTAGGTGGTCCTACATCCCAGACTAAATGGAGAGCATACAAAGGCTCAATTATTTCTGAACTGGGAGACCATTTTTCTCACTAACACTAAGCTCTTGGGGCTCAGCTAAATTTGTTGTAAAGTGACTCAGAGTTAAGGTCTGAATTCACAGAACACAGAGATTCTGAAGAATCCAATGAGGAGACCAGAGAGAACCCTGCTACAGCAGAGAAAGCATTCATTAAGAAACTATATAATAGTTATATCATGAGAGGTGGGAAGATATAAGCATGCAGAAACCCAGGGTGTGTCTGGACAGGGCCTTTTCAACTTCTCACCAAAATTCTGGGTTTTCTTTGACCCTAAGGAGCAGCCGATACCATCAACACATGACAAAAATCAGACTCCAAGAATGGTGAGTAGAAAAAATTCTCAATTATGGGATTGGGCTCAAAGTGTAAAGTTCTGTCAAGAGAATTTGGGTGCCCTGGGTGGACATCCAAGGATTCGGGGTGATTTGATCTGCCTTAAATTCTGTGAGCTCTTTGTCCACAATTCCTAGCCTCATACCCAAGGATTACAGAGTAGAAAATCTCACCCAGATGTGTATGGCTTGTTTGATCCTGGTGGTGTTCAGGATTCTGGTGTTTGAGGGTTGGCACAACCAGAGAAGCCCCCAAGATGCAGCCAGGAGGTAGCACAGGAAAAAGAAAAATACACTATTCATAGTGGTAGAATTAAACCTGATGATCCCAGGAGGTTCTGAAAGATAATCTGGGACATATGCTGTGTGAACTGTTTGCAGATCATCTCGAGGTGGAGAATTCATTGTTCAGGTGCAGAGACGATGTCTGAACTCTTCTTCCATTAAACTGTGGTATTTTCCTTCACTCTCTTTGTGGAGTTTTTGTGACTGGCCCCCATCTTTCTCAATCCCTGTGACATCAGCTTATGTCCGACATGGCAAATTTGGGTCCATACTTCTATACAACTTCATGCCCTGGTCAATGTTCATGTAATACATTTTTCTTTATTTCTAGTTTTAATTAATATGCCTTTATGTACATATAGAATCTTTATCTCTTCAGTTCGAGAATTAAACCTTGTTTAATAAAAAATAAATTGCCATAATAAGGTGCTGTGGACTGAATATTCTCCCAGAACTCATTAAAACCTCACCCCCATTGTAAGTGTTAATAAGGTGGAAATTTGATTAAGGTATTTGAAAGGTCGAGGTAATTAAATCATGATGACTGTACACTCATGAGTAGGTAATCCATTCATGGAGTAATGATTAACATGGGCGTGGACTGATGGCCTAATAAGGAGTACATGAGAGAGCTCTTGCAATTTTCTCACCACATGACACTCTGTGTCACCATGGGACCCTGAAGATAGTTCCCATGCAGAAGAAGGCCCTCATCAGATATGTTCCCTGGGCCTAGAACTTGCCAGCCTCCAAAACTATGAGAAATTCTATTTCATTATAAATTACCTGGTTTTAGGTATTCTGTTATAAGCAACATAAATGGACAAATACACAATGATTCCAGCTTGAAGAAGATAATCCCAAAACAAGGCCCTAACACCATCTCCGGACCCCATAATTTCCCCACTTTTCATTGGATGCTATCTGTGTAGTTTCTCCACAAATATCATTACTTGGAATCAACACACTGGTGTTTGACCTTATAGCCCAGTGGTTTGCTGTCTGTGAAAACCCATTGTTAAAAATGCAGGTATGTGGCATTTTCAATTTTCTATAGTATAAAGACTCCCTTCCTGGCCAACATCAAGGTTCCAATGGGACATTACTGACACAGAGTTGGAAGTGATACAAAGAGTTGACTTTTACCAAAGAGTACAAGCCAGCTATAGTACATCTCTCTGATATCTTCTACGCACACCTAAATTTTCTTATATTTTAAATGTAATGATAATTTCTAGCTCAATGTTGCAGCACAATTTTAATAAAATTATGAGGCCAAAATTCCACCACATTCAGATAAGATGCAAAGAGAAAAGTGGTAATATCATTGTGGGAAAAAATAGTGTGCACATAGAATTCTAATACATTGCCAGTAGGAGTACAAATTACTTCAGTTAGTAAAGAGAGATTGTAATTATCAAGTAAAAGCAAGGGACACAGATCTTTGGTTCTTAAGTATATACCTTAGAAAAATATGTACCTATGCACCAGGATCAATTCACAACATTGACAAGAAAGTCCTTCATATTGGCAAAAAATTATCTTAAAATTCCATATACCAAAATAAAATTGCTACTATATATGGAAAAACAAGCATTATGTCAGCAAAAAGCACAAGCTAAAATTCCAAATAGTCATGTATATCCATCTTCAAACATGACAATGAATAAATGAAGTAGATTATAAAAGAGTGTGCTTATCACCTACCAAGACTGAACAAAGGAGAAACAGAAAACGTAAATAGACCCAAAACAAGTAATGAAATAATTAAATTAAATCCATAATAAAAAGTCTCCTAACAACAACAACAGAAAAAGCCCAGGGCCAGATGCCTTTACTGCTGAATTCTACCAAACATTTAAAGAAGAACTAATACCAATACTTCTTAAATTATTTCAAAAGATTGAAGTGGGCAGCATTCTTCCAAAGCCATACTATGAGGCCAGCGTTACTCTGATACCAAAACCAGGCAAGGACACAACAAAAAAAAGAAAACTACAAGCCAATATCCCTAATGAACATATGCAAAAATCCTCAATAAAATACTAGCAAACCAAATCCAAAAGCACATCAAATAGAGTATACAGCATGATCAAATGGGATGCAAGGGTGGTTGAACGTATGCAAACCAATAAACATAATACATCACGTCAACAGAATGAATGAAAGAAAAAAAATCATCATCTCTATAGAGGCAGAAAAAGCATTTGATAAAATTCAACATCTCTTCATAATAAAAACTCTTGACAAATTGGGTATAGAAGCAAAGCATCTTAATACAATATATGACAAACCAACAGCTAAGATCATATTGAACAAGGAAAAGCTTAAAGCTTTCTCCCGAATAACTGGAACAAGACAAGGATGCCCACTCTCACCACTTCTATTCGCCATAGTACTGGAATTAGGCAAGAGCAATTAGACAAGAGAAATAAATAAAGGGCATCCAAATTGGAAAGGAGGATGTCAAGTTGTCCCTGTTTGTGAATGACATGATTTTATATATACAGAAACCTAAAGGCTCCACAAAAAAACTCCTAGACCTGATAAACAAATTCAGTAAAGTTGCAAGATACAAAATCAACATACAAAACTCAGTAGCATTTCTATATATCAACAACAAACTTGCAGAAAAAGAAATCAAGAAATCTATCCCATTTACAACAGCAACCAAAAAATGGAATAAAATATCTAGGAATAAATTTAACCAAGGACGTGAGAGATCTCTACAATGAAAACTATAAAGCACTGAGTAGAGAAATTAAAGAAAACACACAAAAAATGGAAGGACATCCCATGTTCATGGATTGGAAGAATCAATATTGTCAAAATGACCATATTCCCCAAAATGATCTACAGATTTAATGCAATCCCCATCAAACTACCAATGACATACATCAAAAAAATAGAAAAGAACAACTCAAAAATTATATGGAACAACAAAAGACCCTGAATAGCCAAAACAATCCTGAGCAAAAAGAACAAAGCAGGGGACATCGCACACCCTAACTTCAAAATATACTACAAAGCAATAATAATCAAAACAGCATGGAACTGGCACAAAAACAGATAAACAGATCAGTGGAACAGAATAGAGAATTCAGAAATAAATCCACATATCTCCAGCCCACTTATTTTTGAAAAAAAGAGCCAAGAACCAGTCTTCAATTAGTGGTGCTGGGGAAATTGGAGATCCATAAGCAGAAGAATGAAATGAGACCCCTGTCTCTCACCATATACCAAAATCAACTCAAAATGGATTAAAGATTTAAATGAATGACCTGAAACTATAAAACTTCTGGAAGAAAACATAGGTGAATCACTTCAGGACATTGATCTGGGCAAAGACTTCATGAATAATATTTCTTAAGCACAGGGAACAAAAGCAAAAATTAACAAATGTGATTATATCAAACTAAAAAGCTTCTTCACAGCAAAAGAAACAAGAGCAAAAAGACAACCTGCAGAATGGGAGAAAATATTTCCAAACTATGCATAAGGTAAGGGATTAATATCCAGAATTTACAAAGAACTCAAACATCTTAATAGTAGAAAACCAATAATCTGACTTAAAAATGGGCAAGGGAACTGAGTATGCAGTTTTCAAAAGAAGGCATACATTTCATATGCCAACAGGTATATGAAAAAATTCTCAACATAACTAATCATTAGAGAAATGCAAATCAAAACCACTACAAGAAATCATCTCACCTCAGTGAGAATGGCTGTTATCAAAAAGACAAAATAACAAATGCTGACGAGGATATGGAGAAAGGGGAACTCTTATACATTGTTGGTGGGAGTGTAAATTAGTACAGCCTTTATGGAAAACAGTATGGAGGTTTCTCAAAAAACTGTAGATAGAGCTACAATGTGATTGGGCAATCCTACTACTGGGTATATATCCAAAGGAATGGAAATCAACAAGTTGAGGGGACACCCACACCCCCATGTTTATCACAGCTCTATTCACAATAGCCAAGAGTTGGAACCATCCTAAATGTCCTTCCATGGATGATTAGATAAAGGAAATGTGGTATATATACACAATGGAATAATACTACCGAGCCATAAAAAAGAATGAAATTCTGCCATTTGCAGCAACTTGGATGAGCTTGGAAAAAATTATATTAAGTAAAATAAGCCAGGTACAGAGAGAGAAATACCACATATTCTCACTCATATGTGGAAGCTAAAAAAGTTGATCTCATAGAAATAAAAAGTACCAGTGACTGGTGGGGGGGGGGAGGGGAGGGGAGGGAATGGGGGATGGGAAGAGGGTGGTCAGTGATTACAAAACAGTAGAAAGATAGGAAGAATAGAATCTAGTGTTTTATAGCAATATGGGGAGACTAAAGTCAACATCAAGTAATTGTGTATCTTTGAACAGCTAGTGGAGATGATTTTGAATGTTCCCAACACAAAAAGGTGACAAATGTTTGAGGTGATGAATATTCTAAGTGCCCTGATATGAAGATTGCACACAGTATGAATGTACCCAAATATCATATTGTACCCCATAAATATATACAATTATCATAGGTCAATTAAGGAAAATAAATTAAAAAGAGAGAGAGAGAGAAATAGCCAGTAGAATAGTGGTTACCAGAGGCAGGGAAAGGCAGGGGGAAGGGAAGGCTGAGGAAAGGTACTGATCCAAAGTGACAGTTAGATAGGAAGAATAAGTGCTGATGCTTTAGGGTGACAATAGCTAATGATATTTTATTGTATATTTCAAGATAGCCAGAAAAGATCTGGAATGTTATAACCACAAAGAAATGATAAATGTTTAGGTGATAGATATGCCAACTATTCTGATTAAATCATTATACAATATGTGCATGTATTAAAACAAGAAACTGTATCCCTCAAGCACGTAACAATGAAAAAATAAATCTTTTTTTAAAAAGAGAGGTGCAAGAAGAAAGGTATGGTTCACTACAGATTCCTAATGCCTTAAGAAGTTGCAACATGACACAGTTGTTTCTTATATAAGGTAAGATTTCTCTTTTTTTTCCTCTTCTTTACTAAATATATATGTTTCTTAATTGACACATAATAATTGTATATTTTTATGGGGCACATTGTGATAATTGGGTATACATATGCGATGCACAGTGATCAAATCAGGGTAATTAGCACATCCATCACCTCAAACATTTGTCATTTCTTTGGGTTGGGAACATATAAAATCCTTTGAGAGATGCCCTAAGTCTTATAGCATTAAGCTGACCTTCTCACCTTCACTTGGATACTAATTTGGCTAAGTGTAGAATTCAGAATGAGTACCAGATCATGTCGAAGAGTTACCTACACCCCCATGTTTATTGCAGCTCTGTTGACAGTAGCCAAGAGTTGGAACCAACCTAAATGTCCGTCATCAGATGACTGGATAAGGAAAATGTGTTATATATACACAATGGAATATTACTCTGCCATAAAAAGAATGAAGTATTGCCAGTCACAGCAACATGGATGAACTTAGAGAAAACCATATTAAGTGAAACAAGCCAGGCACAGAAAGAGAAACATCATATGTTCACACTCATTAAGTGGGAGCTAAAAGAATAAACACATAAAAGAAAGAAAGAAAGATATAACATTCACAATAATACATTGAAATTTTGAAAGAGCAACTGAGGTTACCAGAAGCAGGAAGGGAGATGGGTAAAGGGCTATGAATAGCAATGACAGTGTATATTATTGAATATAATAATTATTCTGATGTGAGCATCACATATTACACACAAGTATTGATGTTCAACTCTGTAACCCACAGATAGATACAATCAACATTGTTACAATAAAAAATAAATGTAAAACTTAAAAGAACAAGCACCAGGATTTCTGTATCCAGTAACCTTTCCTGATACTCTACCAGTCCACCCAGCATAAAGTACTATTTCTGATTTACCTTTCATATCATAAGGGCTCCTATACCACATGTCCTAATCTGGTAAAATAAATTACACAAGATTGAGACTTATCCATATCTCAGGCAACACTAATTCTCAAAACATGGGAGGGGGGTGTTACCTGATCAAGGATACCTGATCAGTAAATGTTACCCCCATGTCTTATATTGAAACCTGTTAATTTTTTCCAGTGAGCACTGTTGCCCAAAGCATGGGGACAGAATCCACAGTATCAGATGAGGTGTCGTGGGCAGGAGGAGATGAAGTGAGGAAGCAGAAATGACTCAGAGGTTTAGATGGAGAGTGACGAGAAGTTGCTGCTACTTACAGAAATAAGGAAGTCAGAGGGAGGAAGTCTGGGGACAATGAAACCACAAGCCCAGGCTTTCCTCTGTGAGTCAGTTAACAGTCTTATGAACATCTCCCCAAGCTTCTTTCTCCTCCTAGGATTATTCACCCTGCGATGGCCCCATTGGCCCCTCCATTCAATGAAGGCAGAGAGTGCAACAGCCCTCAGTTCCTCAATATCTTCCTCTTCACATACAGTTAAAAAAACATCCAAACAGTTCTTCCCCCTGAGCCCTTCTTTTCCAAGTCCCCTCATCTGTAACAACAATCCAAGTTTGACTGGTTTCCCCAGCTCAGGCACTGAGTGGCATTTTGGAGTTGGTTTCCACATTAACATCCCAGCCCCTCCTCAGCCATGAGACTCAGTGACACACCAGGCATTCCTCAAGTCAGGCTCCTGGAAGATCTGAATGGAGACTGAGACCCTGAGGAGTTGCTCACCAATGTGGTTTAACACTTCCTTGTGCAGGTAACTTCCAATCTGTACCACCAAGTGGCCATGTCCAATACCTTGGAGTATGGGGTCATGCTGGCTGGTCCCTGCAGTGTCGATCCTATGGTAATCCTGCAGATTCTATAAAGATTCTTCCACTTTTCAATACCTGTGGTTGGAAAATAGTGAGATCCACAAACTTGTGATTCCAGGTCAGGGAGCCTAACGTCAGCAACCTGTTTTCAGAGGGTCCCTAAAGTGGATTGTTAGTACCATATTCCAGAAGGACCCCACATCTCATGTGGGTTCTAGGGACAGTAAGCCACAGAGACACGGGCAGAAAGCAAGAGAATCAAGGAAAAGCAGGGGCAACACACACACACACACACACACACACACACACACGAGTCAGGATTGTAGAGATGACAATGAGATTGAGAGATGCACTAGAAGACACACAGAGTTTGCTCCCCAGAACGGGTAGAGAGAATCATTTGTTCATGCCCTAAGGATAGTATGAGTAAGGCTTGTGCTCTAAACATAAGTTCTCTTTTTCTGTGGGTTTATACAAGAAACCTCTCTCAGCCCAGCTGTGCCCCATAGTAAGATTTGGAGAGAATGTGACCTTCTGCAGCTCAGAAAATATCCCATTACTTGTACAGACCTCAGAACCCTGTGACCCCCTGAAGTCTCCCAGTCAGTGTGGAGGCTTATGGAGGTCAAATGATTAATGGCAGTCTGGCTTCAGTCCCAGAACCCACCCTGTAGTTACTATGTTAGTTCTGGAATGCTTGAGGGGTACAGACAACCTTAGCAATTGGTGCTGGTTTTCTGACTTGTGCAGGAAGAGATACAATGGGAGGAAAGGCCAGGTGGAAGGTACTAGAAATGCCTCTCCCTACAACAATAGTGAAACAAAAATAATCTTCATTCCTGGAGGGCCTCTATCAAGGATTTCCACATTCCCATTCAACTCGCCTATTTGGCTTGCAAAGAAGAGCAAAAGTTTATTTTCTATGGGTCTGTTTGTAAATGGTCTCAGAGTCAGCAAAGCATCTTCACTGTCCAACTTCAAGTCTATAATTAACTCTCCAGCCCTCTGTTATTCTGCAGAAACCATGATCACCCTCCACTACACAGAACATCATACAGGTCCACTAAATTCATGATATCGTGCTGATTGGACCTGTTAAACAGGAAGTAGCAACTACTCCAGGCAGTTTGTGAGACTAATGCATTCCAGAGCATGGGAAATAAATCCTCCCAAAATTCAAGTTCCTACTGCCTTGGTGAAATTTTCAGGCGCCCAGTTGCCTGAGGCATGCTGAGATATCCCATCCAAAGTGAAGACATGTCACACAATCTGACTCTCCTACTAATAAGAAAAAATTCCAATGTCTAGTGAGTCTTTTTTGCAATTTAGAGACAGCGTTTGCCTTCCTGGCTATGCTACCTCAACCCACTTGTTAGGTACCTTGAAAGGCTGCTGGTTTTGAGTCGGGCCCAGACCAAGAGAAGTCTTTGCAACAGATTCAGGCTGCAGATAGTCGGAGCCGTGGGACCCAGGAGACATAGTCGTGTTTGGACAGTCTGTCACAGATAAGGTTTTTATACAGAGCCCTTAGCAGGAAGTTATAGATAAATTACAACATTTAAGAATTTGGAGCATATAAGAATTTGGACCCACACTGTGCATTTTCTGCAGGGAATCATTCTTCATTTGTGAAACATCTTCTGGATTTCTACTGGGATCAAGTAGAGATTGAACACTTGGACATGAATAGCCAAGTCACCAAGCAACCTGAGCCGGGTGTTGATTGGCCAATCTAACCTTAAATTGAGCATGCCTACCAACTCTCCTTCACCAAATAGAAGTGGCTTATATGAGATTTGGCTAAAGAAGTTCTGAAGGCATACAGTAGATAGAATAAGGACCTCTGAAAGATGTGCACATTCTCATCCCCAGAACCTGTGAATATTTACCTTATGGGGCAAAAGAGATTTTGCAGATTGTGATTAAGTTAAGGATGCTATGATGGGAAATTTTTCCTAGATTATCTGGGTGGGCTCAATGTAAAAGTGGGCCTTAAATGGGAAGGAGGCAGGAGGGTCAGAGTCAGAGAGGAAGATGAGAAGATGGAAGCAGAGGTTGGAATAACTTGATTGCTGGCTTTAAATATGGAAGGAGATGAAGAGGCAAAGAACGTGGCAGCCTGTGGGAGCTTGAAAAGGTAATAAAACAGTCTCCCCTGGACCCTCTAGAAGGAACGCGACAACTTGATTTTAGTCCAAGGAGATCCATTTTGGAGTTCTGACATCCAGTACTGTAAAATAATAAAGTCTCTTTTTTAAGTTACTGAGTGTGTGGTGCAAACTTTTGTATAACTATTTGGTATATTAGCTATGAAGGTTAATTCTAGGTGTCAACTTGATTAGATGAAGGAATGCTGAGAAACCTGGTAAAGCAGTCTTTTTAGGTGTGTCCATGAGGGTGTTTCCAGCAGAGATTAGTATGAGAGCCTGAGTGGACTGGATGGGAAAGACCTGCCTTCAATGTGGGCAAGAACCATCTAATCTGCTGGGGGCCTGGAGAGAACAAAAGAGAGAAAAAAAAAAAGGTGAACCTCTCTCTATCTGCTGGAATTGGATACACTTTTCTCTCCCATCCATGGACATCAGAGCTCAAGACTTTTCAGCTTTTACTTTCCGGAACTTACACCAATGACACCATCGGCTTCCCTGCTTTTGAGGCCTTCTGACTCGGACTGAGCCATGCTACCGGCATCCGGTTTGCAGGCAGCCTATCATGGGACTTTTCTTCATAATCATGTGGGCTAATTCCCCTAATAAATCCCACTCATATATTTATAACATATCCTATTGATTCTCTTTATCTGGAGAACCCTAATACATTAGCAATAAGAAGCTACTACACTAGATCTCTGGGGGGGTTTTGTTTTAGTTAGTCTGACTTCTGCAAACTCAGGGTTTAAATCTATTTTCCCTGCTCCCACAATCAGGCACACCGCCAGTGCCTCAAGACCCATGCAGGGACCTGAGGCATGGGCTCGGGGACCAGACACCCCTCCCACAACCAGACATACCACCAGCCCCTCAGGGCCCACCCGGGGTCCTGAAGTATGGAGCCAGGGACCAGATGCCCCTCCCACAGCCATGCACACCGCCAGCACTTCGGGGCCCACCCGGGAACCTGAGGTATGGAGCCAAGGACCGGAACCCCCTCCCACAACCAGGCACACCACCAGCACCTCAGGGCCCACCCAGGATCCTAAGGTATGGATCTGGGGACCAGACCCCCCACCACAATCAGGTACACCACCAGCACCAAGGAGCATGCCAAAAACACCACCTCCATGTGGGTGGTGCACCACAGCCACCACAGTAACCACAGCTGCTGTGAAAGCAGCTAGATGCCACAACCACCACACACATGGTCCGCCAGCCACTGGAGTGCATTAACACAAAGAGAGTCACCAGCAGAGACCAAAGGAAAGAAGAGAATGTCTCTCTCCACAAAGCTCATTCTGGAGTGACAGAAGAAGCACCTGTTCTACAATAATATTGGGGGACCTGAACACACCTCTCAGCATTGGACAGATCATCTCGGCAACAAATCAACAGAGTAACCATTACTGTTTCAGAAGGAGAGAAGAAATCTAGGGTTATCAGAGATGGGAGGGAGGGAGAGGAGGATAGGAAGAGATTGGACAAGGGGCATAAAGAATAAGTATGATTTGTAGCAATATTGATGCTAGTAATATTGATTTGATCAATGTATGTCAACGTTGAACCCAAGAAATATGTATAATCAATTATGATTCAATAAAAATTAATAAATAAATAATCTATTTTATTCAGTGATGTGTCTCCAGGGTCAGGCATATTACAAATACTCAATAAATATGTGTCAATGCCTGGACAAGGAAGTTCAGGCCAGGAAAAGAGAAGCCAAGGGTCAGGAGAGACACCATTTCTATCTAGAATGTCTGGAGAGTCTGGCTCCCATCTCAGCCCCAGCTCTGGGGAAAAAAGAGCCAGGCTCCTGGGGATGGTCAGTTCCCCTTCCTGTGCTGATGTGACAGCCCTGCCATGGGAGGACCCATCCTCCAAGTGTCCACACCCTGTGTATCTGTCTGTCCTGCCAGACATCATGGTCTCATCCATCTGCAAAGCTGGGTCCCATGGGAGGGGATGCCATGACCCCCACACTCACAGCCCTGTTCTGCCTTGGTGAGATTTGAAAAGGAGGAAAGGAGACACTAGTCTGAGAGGGACCCTGCCCCGCAGCCAGGCTCTGTTCTATCAGGACATCCCAGGGGCTCAGGAGGCTCAGGGGAAAATGAAGACCTGCTCAGGTTTCATGGGGCAAATCTCTCACAGGAAGCTCTCTTCCAGGGCTGAGTCTCAGCTACAGGAGCCAAGTGCAGGCAGTTGAGTCTGTCCCCAGGTGTTCCAGGTCCCACCCCCTCACTGTGGACAAGGGGGCTACCTCTGGGCAGCTGGGGGATGGAGAACAGCAGTTCTGAGCTGAATGACTGAAATATCCAGGAGGGCCCTGAGGCTGAGATCTGAAGGATGGAGAATACATAGGCACCTAGTCTCCGATTCCTTTCAGGGACCCTCCCCAAACCCACCGTCTGGGCTGAGCCTGGCTCTGTGATCCTCCAGGGGAAGCCTGTGACCATCTGGTGTCAGGGGACCCTGGAGGCCCAGGAGTACCATCTGATTAAAGAAGGAAGCTCGGTGTCCTGGGTCAGACAGAGACCACTGGAGCTCAGAGACCAGGCCAAGTTCTCTACCCCATCCATGACAGAGCACTATGCAGGGCGATATTGCTGTTACTATCACAGCCTTGCTGGGAGGTCAGAGAGCAGTGACCCCTGGAGCTGGTGGTGACAGGTGAGAGGACACTCAGTCGTCCCAGCCTCAGGCTCTGCCCTCAGGAAGGTGGTCTGCTCTCAGGCATGTCCCCATCTCACAGTCTAGCCCTGGGGTATAATGTGGGAGGTGTGAGGCCCATTTAACACAGCTGCCTCCTTCTCTTCTAGGAGCCTACAGCAAACCCACCCTTTCAACCCTGCCCAGCCCTGTTGTGACTTCAGGAGAGAATGTGACACTCTAGTGTGGGTCATGGCTTAGATTTAGCAGTTTTGTTCTGATTAAGGAAGGAGAACAGAAGCTCTCTTGGACCCTGGACTCACAGCAATACCATTATGGGCAGTTCGAAGCCCTTAATCAGGAGGGCTCCATGACCCCCAGCCACAGGTGGATATTCAGGTGTTGTGGCTATTACAAGAACAAACCTCAGGTGAGGTCGGATTTCATTAATATTCTGGAGCACCTGGTCTCAGGTGAGGATGACTCATCCTTGCCCCATTTATTCTTTGAGGCATCAAACATATTTCTGAAAGTTTTTCTCTCAGAAGTGCCCCAGGAGGGAGTGTGAGGTAAGAGGAGCTCAGAGCTCTTGGGCCAGAGACACAGAGTGTGAGAGACATTGAGACCTGCAGGCCCAGGATGGGAGAAGGGAGGTGTTTGGGAGGAACCTGCCCCCTGCATTCACGGCTTGTCTTTCCCTCCAGGTGTGTCCAGGAAGCCCTCCCTCCTGACCCAGCAGGGCCCTGTCGTGGCCAATGGAGAAAGCCTGACCCTCCAGTGTCGCTCTGATGTTGGCTATGACAGATTTGCTCTGTCCAGAGAGAGGGGACGTGACCTCCCCCAGCACCCTGGCTGACAGCCCCAGACTGGGCTCTCTCAAGCTGACTTCTCTCTGGGCCCTGTGAGCAGCTCCCACAGGTGCCAGTACAGGTGCTACGGTGCACACAACCTCTCCTCTGAGTGATTGGCCCCCAGTGACCCCCTGGACATCCTGATCACAGGTGAGGAGCCCAGCAAGTTCAGTCAGGGACCCAGACTCTGCACAGGCCCTGCTGGGGGAGAACCAGGTGAGGGGTGGGGGTCTCTAAAAAGGGAGACAGAGAGAGACAGGGGATGGAAAGAGACTCAGAGAAAACAGAGACAGACAGAGAGAATGGGCATCCTCAGAGAGAGACCCTTGTGATGTCTCAGCTCAGAACAAGGTTGGGGGAAGACCCTCACCCATCCTTCTCTCTAGGACACCTCCCTCTCAGTGCAGCCAGGCTCCACAGCAGCCTCAGGAGAGAATGTGACCCTGCTGTGTCAGTCATGGAGCCTAATGGACACTTTCCTTCTGGTAAAGGATGGGAGAGCCAATGCCCCTCTGCATCTTATATCCAAGTACCAAGCCCAGCAGTACCAGGCTGAATTCTCCATGAGTCCTGTGACCTCAGCCCATGGAGGGACCTACAGATGCTATGGCTCACAAAGCAACTTCTCCTACCTTTTATCACACCCCAGTGACCCTCTGGAGCTCATGGTCTCAGGTGAGAAGCCCCTGACCCTGTCTTGTCTGAGCTCAAAGGGTCAGTTCAGGGCCCTGCCCCCAGGACAGCTCTGGCTGGGATAGGAGTAAGGGGGGCTCTGAGGGAGGATCAGCCAGACTGGATTAATCTTTCAGAGAGAAGGCCAAAGGGGCCCTCCAAGTCATGCCACACTACCGTTTTCACCTGGAGCTGAAAAATGTCAGATGGGCAAAGGAAGGGTCTTGGGGAAGCCACAGGGCAGATGTAGGAGAAGACTTTGACTAGAGGTTGGAACTCCCAAGACAGCCCCAGCCCCTTACCCATTTCCTGTGCTCATTCCCAGGATGCTGTGAGGCCCCAGCCCCTACTTACCCCCTACAGAATTCATCTCAACAGCTGGTAACTGAAGCCTCTTTGCTCAATGGGTATAGACTCCCCCAGGACAGTTTTGAGTCTCTCAGAGGATCTAATTTCCCCTTAAATACTTAAGCTTGTCTTCCAGGGAGCTGAGAGTCAAGCAGAGATACAAGCAGGGCTCTCAGGGACTCTGCGACTAGGCTGGATGGGGGAGGGGATCAAGGCAGAGGGAAATGTTGGGGGCCCAGCCTGGGGGAGGATCAGCCAGGATGAACTGGGGAGCCCAGCAGCTCTGGCCCCTTACCCTGCCCCAATTCTGATTAACTAAAGACGTTAAAAATCTTTTCCTCCTACCCACACAGGCGGATCCCCAAGTGGTAAGGGAGGAAGCCTGGGGTGGCTTTGTATGTGTGAAGTGAGGTTATTGGAAGAAGGCTTGGAGATCTGTGAGGAGCCCTTGACCCTGTTCTCTCTGAGCTCAAAGCATCAGCTTTGGGTCTGGCCCCCAGGAGAGCTCTGAGACAATAACAAATGAGGGGAAGAAAGGGGGAGAGTCTGCTGGAGGTAGGTCCAGCCCATGAATAGACAGGAACTTTTCACCCTCAGGCACCCCACTCCTGGATTCTCAGCCAGGTTAATGAGTAGGAAGGATTGGCATGAGACATGGGTGACCTCAGAGGAAACATGATAGGACTGAGGGTAGAAGACAGAGGCCTCCAGCCGTTCACCTCCTGATGTTTCCATCTCAGAATCAGAACCTCTGGGTGACCCAGCCCGTCACCAGCAGGTCCTGACACCATGGGTGGTGGAAACATAGACACCCTGACCCTACAGAAACTTCTATAATCACGTCAGTCCTATTTCCAATATCCAGGGAAGGGTTCTGTTCCCCAGAGGAGAATGGAAAAGTGTGGACAATAAGGTCATGGTCCATGTGGCTTTTGGGGGCACTGGGGATGGAGCAGTTGTTACCTCTGTGGTGGTCACAGGAGAAGGAGATGTCCAAGGTCCAGGTAGGAAGGAAGGGACCAGAGTTGACAGGGTGGAGGAATTGGATCTGTCCCCTCCCCATCCCTGAGCAGGATCCTCATTATGACTCACCAGGGAGCCAGGACCGGGGGAGAAAACTAGTCAGGCGCTTAGTCTAAGAATCGGGAGTGGGAGGGACGCCTGGGAGGTGGGGCTGAGTCTTTGTTGGCTCAGCCTCTCCTTGGGAGGTTGACCTTCTGAGAAAGCCTTTTCACCTCCTGCCCTGCACTTCCCCATCTGGATAAGGGGGAGCTACCTGGAAGTGACCTCCAAAGACCCTTCATTTGTGACCTTCTGGGGCATCTGGGATGTGGCTCATCCTAGACCCGCTCTGGTCTCCAGCCCTCTCTGGGCCTGTCCTGCTTCTCCCGAAAACTGTGATTTGTAAGAATGAAAAAGTCTATAGAGACAGGGACAGGTGAAAGTGATTTCCATCCATCAGTCCCGGAGTCTCAGGATGAGAAGTCACAATATTATGGAAAAAGCAAAGATTTATAAAATCCCACTGGTTCACGATCTCTCCTCTTTCATGTATCACACAAACTTTTTCAGATTTTCTACTAAAAGCCACCACCCGCCACAGCTCTGCATGACTCTCAGGCTCCTAACCTGTTTTGGAGAATGTGTGATGAGTAGAAGGAAAAGTGTCCAGGTTAGCAGGATTTGGTGTTCAGACCTGACTAGACAGAGAAGATGCTGGGACTGATGGAGGAGGAAGAGAGGCTGGGAAAGTTAGAGGAAGGACAGACAGATGATCCTTTAGCAGCTCTTATTTGTCTTTTCCAAGAGACCCGTAGGATAGAGCTTCTCACCCACACATGTGGGGAGTCCTTGAGCCCTCTCAGACCAGGATAGAAGGCTGCTCACGCCAAGATAGGATCTGGTTGTGGGTGAGGGTGGAGCTCACACTAGACACGCTCCTTTACAGAGAAGCACACCAGGCTGAGAGTACCACTGGGCGTGGCCTGTCCTGTGCTTAGCTGGAGGCCTCTATACTCAGTGCATACCTGAGGCTAAGGAGGAACTGTGCACCTGCTCACTGGAGTAAATTAGGGGATTATTGCACAGAACGTCTTCTGTGTAATTCATTTCTAATCTGCTTTGTTGCTCTTTCTCTAAAACTTTGGAAGTAATACATACATTTAAGATATATAAATTTTTAGTTTAAAAATAAGTAGTTTTACTCCCATTTTCATTGAGATAGATTAAATTTATATATTTATTATAGAAAGTAACTGCTTGTTAACATTAAATCTTCTCATCCAACGTGTTTAAAATCAAGGTTTGTCCAACAGAAGAACAGTCAATCTATCAGATGGAGGGAACAAATCTATGCTTATTAGAGGGGGGAGGGGGAGAGATTGTATAAGGGGCATAAAGAATAAGTATGATTTGTAACAATGAATATGCTAATAAAAAATAAAATAAATAAAATTTAAGTTTGTTAATGAACTTCAGAAGTGTTTTAGTGTTTTATTTATAAAAGTGTACATTCATAGGAAATTTTAAGAATTGCTCAACTACAATAACAACGTTTAAGCAGAATCTTTGATTCTTTCATATTTTCTAAGTAATAGTTAATTATACAAAACAAAGCTGTTGTTTCAGGTACATTAATTTTATTTCTCATTAACAGTACAGATTCTCTCCCTTCCAACTGCTTTTCAGTTGATGTCTTCTGATTTACTTATAATTTATATTAACCAGAAGAAAACGGAAATTTCAATATTTTATTTCCAAATTGTATGCCAATTTTTCTAGCTTGAAATAAAAATATGTTTGTCATTACACATAGATCTATTATGTGAATATCTGAAATTACGCATATACATAAGTATCTATGGTTATATACATTATATATAAATGTATGTATGCACACCTTTCTAAGCATAGTTATATCTACAAATATTTATTCATATTCTTAATATTTTTATCACGTATGGTTTTGCATGTATGTTTTTAGTCTTCCCACCTAGATTCACACTTCAAAAAAAAGTATAAATACTGTTTTTATAAACCACTGGCACCACCACCATTTAGAAAATACATATTAGTATGTTTTCATGCATGTGTGTGTGAGTGTGTGTGTGTGTCCCATTGTAGGTATTCCTAACTATACAATAAATGAATATTACAATAAATGAAATAATAAAAGAATAAATGAATGATGAAACACCAGGTGGACTGGTTAAGGTGGAATGAGGGAGAGGCAGCTCTGGACCTTCACCCCTTTGTGTTTCTGACATTCGGGAGCCCCTGAGGAGCCACCCCTCATCCATGGATCCTGGATCCTCAGCTGTTGAATAAGTGGAAACTCTCATCTCCAGGGGAATTAGCTTCTGTGGTCCTGTGTCCCAGAATGAACAGAGAGCATACACGGGCTCAATTATTTCTGAATGGAATACCATTTTTCTCACTAATCCCGAGTTCTTGGGGCTCAGCTAAACTTTGTTTCAAAGCAAATTGGATTTAAGCTCTGAATTCATAGCACACATAGAGGCTGAAGCATCCCAGGAAGAAACCAGAGTAAACCCTGCTACAGCAGAGAAAGGTTCCTTAAGGGACTCCATAAAAGTTCTTCGTGAGAAGTGGGGTATATAAGAACACAGAATCCAAGGGAAAGTCTCAAGTGTCTTCACCTCTTCACCAACACTCTTGTTTTTAGGTTCTCAGTAGCAGCTGGTATCATCAGCTCATCACAAAACAAGTCAGACTCCAAGTGTGGTGGATAAGGAGATACTATCAGTTACGGGACTGGGCTCATAGGGTTGAGTCCTGTCAAGGGAAGGTGGGTGCCCTGGGTGGACCTTCAGGGATCCTGGGGTGATTTTGGTCTTTACTGACATCTGTGACCTCTTTGTTCACAATTCCTAGCCTTACTCAATCAGGATCACTCAATGGACAATGTCATCCGGATGAGCCTGGCTGGCTGGATCCTGGTGGTTCTAGGGATTCTGCTATTTGAGGCTCAGCACAGCCAGAGAAGCCCCCAACATGCAGCCAGGAGGTAAACATGATAGAGAACAATGAACTATTCAGAATGGTAGAGCCTTGGCAATAAATACAATGATCCCAGGAGGTTCGCTATCTGGACTATCTGCAGGTTACTTCTAAAGAGAGGAATCAATGTTTCTGTCGGGAATGTTTCTGTAGAGGTCCATAAAACTGTGATACTTTTCCCCTCTACAGTTGTTGACTTTCCTTGACTGAATCTTCTTCTTTTCTCACCCCTAGACATGAGGCTACATCATTGTAGGCTTGGGTTCACACCTCTACATGCACCTTCGTTCTCTGGTCCACTGTCATGTGATAGTTTGTTTTTTTTTTTTTTTTTTCTAATTATGACATGCTCTGATTATTTTATTGAGTCTACATCTGTTCAGTTCAGAATTATAGTCCTGGTTCAGTAACTAAATAAATGGGAGAAAATCTGATTTCAACCAAGAAATGACAAATCTAAAACAATATCTAAAACCTTGTCTGGACCTTACAAGCCCTTCATTCTTTATCAGATGCTGTCTATATAGTTGTTCCTGAAATATTATCTCTTGAAATCAACACATTGATATTTGAAGTGACACCCCAGCAGTATGCTTTTTCTGGAAAGGACTTTTTTTTTTACCTTTAACCTAAATTTTTTTTTCTTCCAAATTTTTTTTTATTTTGTCAATATACAATGTGGTTGATTATTGTGGCCCATTACCGAAACCTCCCTCCCTCCTCCATCTCCCCTCTCCTTCCCAGCAAAGTCCTTTCTGTTCACTTCTCGTAATAACTTCAAGGAACTGTAACTGTTGTGTCTTCCCTCCCCCCCATTTTTTTGTGTGTATTTATTTACTTATTTTTAGCTCCCACAAATAAGTGAGAACATGTGATATTTATCTTTCTGTGCCTGACTCGTTTCACTTAATATAATTCTCTCTATGTCCATCCATGTTGTTGCAAATGGCAGTATTTCATTCTATTTTATAGCTGAGTAGTATTCCATTGTTTAGATATACCACACTTTCCGTATCCATTCACCTGATGATGGACACTTGGGCTGGTTCCAACTCTTGGCTATTGTAAAGAGTGCTGCAATGAACATTGGGGAACAGGTATACCTTCGACTTGATGATTTCCGTTCCTTTGGATATATTCCCAGCAGTGGGATAGCTGGGTCATATGGTAGATCTATCTGCAGCTGTTTGAGGAACCTCCAAACCATTTTCCATAGGGGTTGCACCATTTTGCAGTCCCACCAACAATGTATGAGAGTTCCTTTTTCTCCGCAGCCTCGCCAGCATTTATCGTTCAGAGTCTTTTGGATTTTAGCCATCCTAACTGGGGTGAGATGGTATCTCAGTGTGGTTTTGATTTGCATTTCCCGGATGCTGAGTGATGTTGAGCATTTTTTCATATGTCTGTTCACCATTTGTATATCTTCCTTAGAGAAATGCCTACTTAGCTCTTTTGCCCATTTTTTAATTGGGTTGCTTGTTTTTTTCTTGTAAAGTTGTTTGAGTTCCTTGTATATTCTGGATATTAATCCTTTGTCAGATGTATATTTTGCAAATATTTTCTCCCACTCTGTTGGTTGTCTTTTAACTCTGTTAATTGTTTCTTTTGCTGTGCAGAAGCTTTTTAGTTTGATATAATCCCATTTGTTTATTTTTCCTTTGGTTACCTGTTCTTCTGGGGTCATATTCATGAACTCTGTGCCCAGTCCTACTTCTTGAAGTGTTTCTTCTATGTTCTATAAGAAGTTTCATTGTTTCAGGGTATATATTTAATTCTTTCATCCATTTTGAGTTAACTTTAGTGTATGGTGAAAGGTATGGGTCTAGTTTCATTTTCCTGCATATTGATACCGTTATCTCAGCACCATTTGCTAAAGAGGCAGTCTCTTCCCCAGTGTATAGGTTTGGTGCCTTTGTCAAAGATCAGATGGCTGTAGGTGTGTGGGTTGATTTCAGGATTCTCTATTCTATTCCATTGGTCAGTGTGTCTGTTTTATGCCAGTACCATACTGTTTTGGTTGTTATAGCTTTGTACTATAGTTTAAAGTCAGGTAGTGTTATGCCTCCAGCTTTTTTTTTTTTTTTTTTTTTTGCTCATCATTTTTTGGCTACACGTGGTATTTTATTATTCCATATAAATGTCTGGATAGTTCTTTCCATTTCTGAGAAAAATGTCTTTGGACTTT
>NW_007731485.1:106396-125785 GCF_000696425.1 Galeopterus variegatus
AATGTAGGCGAGTTCCTTTCTCTCCACAACCTCGCCAGCATTTATCGTTCAGAGTCTTTTGGATTTTGGCCATCCTAACTGGGGTGAGATGGTATCTCAGTGTAGTTTTGATTTGCATTTCCCGGATGCTGAGTGATGTTGAGCATTTTTTCATATGTTTGTTGGCCATTTGTATATCTTCCTTAGAGAATTGCCTACTTAGCTCTTTTGCCCATTTTTTAATTGGGTTGCTTGTTTTTTTCTTGTAAAGTTGTTTGAGTTCCTTGTATATTCTGGATATTAATCCTTTGTCAGATGTATATTTTGGAAATATTTTCTCCCACTCTGTTGGTTGTCTTTTAACTCTGTTAATTGTTTCTTTTGCTGTGCAGAAGCTTTTTAGTTTGATATAATCCCATTTGTTTATTTTTCCTTTGGTTACCTGTTCTTCTGGGGTCATATTCATGAACTCTGTGCCCAGTCCTACTTCTTGAAGTGTTTCTTCTATGTTCTATAAGAAGTTTCATTGTTTCAGGGTATATATTTAATTCTTTCATCCATTTTGAGTTAACTTTAGTGTATGGTGAAAGGTATGGGTCTAGTTTCATTTTCCTGCATATTGATACCGTTATCTCAGCACCATTTGCTAAAGAGGCAGTCTCTTCCCCAGTGTATAGGTTTGGTGCCTTTGTCAAAATTTCCATCTATACCTAACTTATGGAGGGCCTTTGTCATGAATGAATGTTGAATTTTATCAAATCCTTTTTCAGCATCTGTAGAGATGACCATACGGTCCTTGAGTTTGATTTTATTAATATGGTGTATCACATTTATTGATTTGCGTATGTTGAACCAACCTTGCATCCCTGGGATGCATCCCACTTGATTGTGGTGAATAACTTTACGTATGTGTTGCTGTATTCTGTTAGCTAGTATTTTATTGATGATTTTTGCATCTATGAAGTAAATATCATCCTGATAGCAAAACCATGTAAAGATACAACTAAAAAAGGATATGTTTACTTCATAGAATGAGTTTGGGAGAATTGCCTCTGTTCCAATCTTTTGGAATAGTTTGTAAAGAATCAGTATCAATTCCTCTTTGAATGTTTGGTAAAATTCTGCTGTGAATCCATCTGGTCCTGGGCTTTTCTTCATTGGGAGACTTCTGATATTGTTATTGGTTTGTTCAGATTTTCTACGTCTTCATGGCTCAGTTTTGGGAGCTTGTGTGTGTCCAGAAATTTATCCATTTCCTCCAGATTTTCAAATTTGTTGGCATATAGTTGTTTATAGTAGTCTCAAATGATTCCTTGTATTTCAGATATATCAGTTGTAATATCACCTTTTTCATTAATAATTTTTGTTATTTGGATCTTCTCTCTTCTTTTTTTTTAAGTTAACCATGCTAATGGTTTGTCAATTTTATTTATCTTTTCAGAAAACAAACTTTTTGATTTGTTGATCTTTTGTATTGTATTTTGGGTTTTCATTTCATTAAGTTCTGCTCTGATCTTAATGATTTCTTTCCATCTGCTAACTTTGGGTTTGGACTGTTCTTGTTTTTCTAGTTCTTTAAGGTGAAGTGTTAGGTTGTTCACTTGCCGTCTTTCCATTCTTCTGAAGTAAGCATTTAATGTGATAAAGTTCCCCCTTACTACTGCTTTTGCAGTATCCCACAGGTTTTGGTATGATGTATCATTATTTTCATTAGTTTCAATAAATTTTTTGATTTCCTGCTTGATTTCTTCTTGGACCCATATGTCGTTAAGTAGAATGGTGTTTAATTTCCATTTGTTCGTATAGTTTCCATAATTTCATTTGTTATTGATTTCTAATTTTAATCCATTGTGGTCTGAAAAAATACATGGGATAATTCCAATTTTTTTGGATTTGTTGAGGCTTGATTTGTGACCTAATATGTGATCTATCCTGCAGAATGATTCATGTGCTGATGAGAAGAATGAATATCCTGTGGTTGTTAGATGGAATCTTCTGTAGATATGTGCCAATTCCAATTGGTTTAGTATGTTGTTTAGATCTTGTGTTTCTCTGCTGATTCTTTGCCTAGATGATCTGTCCAATATTGAAAGTGGGGTGTTCAGGTCCCCTGCCATTATGGTATTAGTGTCTGTTTCCTTCTTTGGGTCTAATATAGTTTATTTTATAAATCTGCCTGCTCCAACATTGGGTGCATATATATTTTTGATTGTTATGTCTTCTTGATGGATCAATCCTTTTATCATTATGCATTGGCCCTCATTATCTCTTTTTATGGTTTTTAGTTTAAAGTCTATTTTGTCAGATATAAGAATAGCTACTCCAGCTCATTTTTCATTTCTGTTTGCATGGTAAATATTTTTCCATCCTTTCACTCTTAGTCTATGTGAGTCTTTATGGGTGAGGTGGGTCTCTTGAAGACAGCATATAGTTGGGTCCTCCTTTTTAATCTATTCAGCCAGTCTGTGTCTTTTGATTGGGGAATTTAAGCCTTTTACATTAAGAGTTGTTATTGAAAAGTGTTGATTTAATCCTAGCATTTTATTGATTATTGTTTGGATGTCTTAGGTGTCTTTTGTTCCTTTATTTCTGATTTACTGTTTGTTTTCTGTATTTGTTGGTTTCTTGGGTTGTAGATAGCCTTTTTTGTTTTCTCTTCATTAATTCCATTTTTATTATACTAGTGGGTTTTGATTTTTCTTGGGTTTTTATGGCAGTGGTAGTTATTTTTCAGGTACCAAACCCAGTACTCCTTTGAGAATTTCTTGTAATGGTGGTCATGTGATAGTGAACTCCCACAGTTTTTGTTTGTTTGAGAAATATACTATTTGCCCTTCCTTTTGGAAGGATAGCCTTGTAGGGTAGAGTATTCTTGGCTGGCAATCTCTGTCTTTTAGTATTTTGAATATATCATCCCATTCCTTTCTGGCTTTTAGGGTTTGTGATGAAAAGTCTGATATCAGTCTGATTGGGGCTCCCTTATAGGTGATTTGATGCTTCTCTCTTGCAACTTTTAAGATTCTCTCTTTGTCTTTGAGTTTTGACAGTTGGACTATAACATGTCTTGGAGAAGACCTTTTGGGGTTGAATACGTTTGGGGATCTTTGAGCTTCCTGAATCTGAATATATGTGTCTTTTCCAATAACTGGGAAGTTTTCTGCCACTTTTTTGTTGAATATGTTTTCAATGCAATCTCCTTTTTCCTCCCCTTTTGGAATACCCGTAACTTGGATATTTGAGTGCTTAAGGTTGTGTGATATCTCTCTCAGATTTTCTTCAATACCTTTAATTCTTTTTTCTTTTTTTGTCTCCCTATGTTATTTCAAACAGCCCGTCTTCAAAGTCAGAAGTTCTCTCTTCTGCCTCTGCAAGCCTGCTAGTTAAACTCTCTGTTGTTATTTTTATTTCATTGAATGAATTCTTCCACCTGGCAACCTCTGCTACATTCTTTTTCAGGGCATTGATTTCCTTGTACATTTCTTCTTTCAGGTCCTGTATACTTTTCCTCATTTTATCATGTTGTCTAGCTGAGTTTTCTTGGATCTCATTCAGTTTCCTTAGAATTATCACTTGAAATTCCTTGTCAGACATTTCAAGGGCTTCTTGTTCTGTAGGATCTAGAGCTTGAGAGTTATTACCATTTGGTGGTGTACTTTGTTGATTTTTCATATTTTTGGTATCTTTCCTTTGATGTTTAGTCATTGTGGCAGGGGGTTTCACAGTCCACACGTTTGACACAATTGTCTGGCTAGGATGTTGCTGGGGTTGCCAATTTGATATGGCTACCTCAGTGCCTGCTCAGTTGGCCACTAGTGCCTTGTGTGTGTGGTTGCCTCGGGTCTTGGGCCTCTCCAGGGAGCCACCTCTCTGGTCAGTACTCACTCAGCCAGGCTGCTGGGACACGTGGCTGCACCGCAGGGCATATGGTCTCTGCAGAGCTTCCACCTCCCCTGCTGGACATCTCCCTGCTCTGTGCACACTGGGCTGGGCTGCTGGATCATGCAGCGGTGGCACTGCAGGGGATGTGGTCTCTGTGGAGCTTCTGCCTCCACTGCTGGACTTCTCCCTGCTCCGCACACACTGGAAAGGACATTTTTTTATATGCTCTGATTTGTAACATTTTCCAGTCTGTTCCTGTGATGTAAACACTCTCTTCATGGCCAAATTCAAGGTGCCAATGAGCCATCACTGAATGCACAATTGGGAAGCAATGGACATAATTGTCTTTCACAAATGGGTATGAACCACCTGCAGCACTTCCTGACAGCTCTCACATACACCCATATTTCCTTCTTTCTTAGTGGTAATGATAATTTCTACTTCATTGTTATAGCACAGGTTTAATGAATTTATGACACCATAATCCTAGCATATCCACATGAAAGGCAAAAGACAAAAACAGCAAAATCAAATGTGGGGGATAATAAGGCTCACTTAGAAATCCAGTGCATTAGTGGTAAGAGTATAAATAACTACAATCAGTCTTGGGAATATATAGGAAGTATCAGTCAAAAGAAAGAGACACACAGCTATAACCATAAAGCATATACCCTAGAGGATGTTGTGTTCAAATACATGAGATCACATTCACAAGGACATTGACAGGATGATGCTCATATTAGACAACAGTCATGAAACAAAGAAAAAATGCATCTAAAAAAATTAAAATGCATGGTGTATGTCTACCATGGTGTATTATAGGGCAGTGCAAGTGCACAAAACTAAATCTACAAAGAGCAATGCATATCAATCTTCACACATAATGTTGAGTAAATAAAACAAGAGTATAAAAAGAAGGGATGCAGAGCGATTCCATTACATAAAGTTCAAACAGAGGCAGCATTTATTGTTTAGGGAGGCATGCCTAAAATAAACCCTATAAACAAAGGAAAGAAATAATCCTGCATAATCCAGGATGGTGTTTACATATAAAGCAAAACTGGAAGGTTTTGCTCAAGATGAAAACACAGGGGCTCCTGAAATAACAAAAATATTGTTCTTGACTTTGATTTGGTGACTCATAAGTCTACTTGTCATTGATAAATAGTGCATTTTTATTTTATTACCTATCTTTATTTGGTGAGCTGGAATTGAATGTGGTGGTGAAAGCCACAGCTGCACTAGACACTAAATATCAAACAAGGTGGCTCTTGATCTCTTATGGAAAATTCTTCACAGGTTGGCATCATGTTTCCCTCACAACATGACCTCCATCTGCCAAATCAGACTCACCAGAGTCTAATCAATGAGCCACTGCCCGGATATGAAACAGGGCCTCAGTGGAGAAAGCACTTTGACCAATATCAAATAACATGCAATATTTAAAAACTATGCTATCTACCTACCCTGAGTAATTCATTGTGCAGTATATGCATGTTTTGAACCCAAATACATACGAGTAAATGTTAAAAAAAAATTTATAGTTTTTTATTGAAAGATAATCTATTATATACATATTTCTGGGGTACAGAATCAAATATTAAAACATGTACAATATGTGGTGATCAAATCAGGATAATTAGTATACTCATGTTTACAAAACATAATCAATCTTTGTGACCCTTTACTAGTTTTTCACAACTCCCTCCTCCCCCTTTCCCACCTCTAATAACCACAGTTTTGTTCTCTCTCTTTTTTTTTAATGTTTAATGTTATTATGGTGATTCTTCCTTCCCTTCTTTTTTACTTTCTTTCTTTATTTTAGCTTCCACTTATGAGTGAGGACATGCCGTATTTCTCTTTCTGTGACTGGCTTATTTCACTTAACATAATTTTCTCTAAGTTCATCCATGTTGCTGTAAATGGCAAAATTTCATTCTTTTTAATGACTTCCATTCCTTTGGGTATATACCCAGCAATGGGATTACTGGCTCATATGGTAGTTCTCTCTGTAGTTGTTTGAGGAACCTCCATATTGTTTTCCATAATGGTTGCACTAATTTACAGTCCCACCAACAGTGTAGGAGGGTTCCTCTTTCTCCACATCCTCAACAGCATTTGTTATTCTCTTTTTGATAACAGCCCGTCTAACTGGGGTGAGATGACATCTCAGTGCGGTTTTGATTTGCATTTCCCTGATGCCGAGTGATGTTGAGCACTTTTTCATGTGTCTGTTGGTCATTTGTGTATCTTCACATGAGAAATGTCTATTCTGCTCCTTTTGCCATTTCTTAATAGGATTACTTGTTTTCTCACTGTTGAGTTGCTTGAGTTCTTTGTGTATTTTGGATATTAATCCCTTGTTGGATGCATAGGTTGCATATTTTCTCCCATTCTGTATGTTGTCTTTTTGCTCTGTTGTTTCTTTTGCTGTGCAGAAGCTTTTTAGTTTGATATAATCCCAATAGTTTATTTTTTCTGATTGGTTATGAGTATTCATGAGATACAGAGTTGATTGTCATCCCTCGTGCCTGAGATGTGAAGGCCAGATCCATACTGGTAGCATGCCCATTACCACAAATTGTGTTTGTACCCAGTGTCCCCTACCAATTATCCCAGGGTATGTTCTCTCCCTCTGTAAGTTCAACACACCACTGTGGTCTTTCTTTCCTTCCTTCTTTCTCTCTTAGCTCCCACTTATGAGTGAGGACATGCAGTATTTACCCCTCTGTGTTTTGCTTATTTCGCTCAACATGTTTCTCCAGACTCATCCATGTTGCAAATGGGAGAATTTCATACTTTTTTATGGCAGAGTAGTATTCCATGGTGTATACATACCACAGTTTCCTTATCCAATCATCCATTGATGGACATTTAAAATAAAAATAAATGTCTTTTCGAAAATTTAAATGGCCATATGTGTTTCTGATCCCATTATGTTCAAACAATCTAAATTGGGATGGAGGACACCAGTATGGACTTAGATACTATTTCAAAGATGAGGTTCAACTCCATCAGGAAGTGGTTTAGGGATCACACAATGTTTGGCTCCAGATTTAACAATACTCAGTATGCCTGATCTCTTTCTAGAGTCCATTGAGGAGAAAATCAGAGAAAGGCAGCTATGTACAGGCTGTGATCATTTGGGGGTCAGGCTTGTCCAAGTTGGAAATTTACTGTATGCTTGACCTTGAAGAACAGACACAGTATTGCTAACACTTGGTGTTGTCATCTTTAAAGAGGAGATGCTATTTGAATCACTTTACCTCCAGTTTTCAATAAAATTTTTCTTATTTTCTCCAAGGCCTTATCAGAAGTACCTTACTGTCCATATTTATACCAATGATCTCTTCAAGGCAATCTAGGCTTTGTCTATTATGCACATCAAAATTCTTCCAGCCTCTACCTATTACACAATTCTAAAGCCACTTCATATCTTAGGCACTTGTACAGAGCACTCTTCCTCCAGTACAAAAGCCTGTATTAGTTTCCTACAACTGCTGTCACAAAGTATTACAAGCTAGGTGGCTTACAGCAAAAAAATTTCAATTCTCTTACAATTCTGGAGGCTAGAAGTCAGAAATCAAAGTGTCAGTAGGGCCATGCTGGTTCTGCAGTGCCTCAGAGAAAATCCTCAGTTGAGTCTTCCTACCTCCCTGTAGCCCCAGGCACTTCCTGACTTGTCACTGCGAAAATTCAATCTCTGTCTCCATCTTCACAAGGCTGGCTTCTCTGCTAGTATTCCCATCTTCATACAGCATCTCCCTCCCTGTGTCTCTTCTTTAGATAATGATATCTGTCATATTAGATTAGAGTTCACTCTGATTAATATCTCATCTTAACTTGATTATATCTGCAAAGAACCTATTTTCAAATAAGTTCAAATTTACAGCTAATGGAACTTAAAATTTCAACATGTCTTTTTGGGGGCAATTCAACTCACAACAGCATCTAAAAGAAAAATTTACACGGGAATGAATTTAACCAAGGAGGTGCAATACTTATACCCGGAAATATAAAAACACTGCTAAAAGTAATTTAAAAAGACTTATATAAGTATAAAGTCATCCCAGGATCATGGCTTGGAAAACTTAAAGTTATGTAGATGGCCATATTCTTCCAGGCAACCTATGGAATCTGTGCAATCCTTATCTAAATTCCAATAGCCTCTTTGCAGAATCGGGAAATTCATATGGAATGGCAAAAGACCCAAAACAGTCAAAACTTATTTGAAAAAGGTCAAAATTAGAGACATCACTCTTCCTGATTTCAAAACTTACTACAAAACCATAGTAATCAAATCATGATATTGGCATAAAAATAGACATACAGATGCATGGAATAGTCCTTACAGATGGGAAGTAAACCCATACTTATTATAAAATTTGACAAGAGCAAGAAGATCTTCAATGGAAAAAGAATTGCCTCTTCAACATTTGGTTTTAGGAAATTGGATATCTCTGTGAAAAGAATGAAAGTGAACACTTACACACACTATACACAAAAATTAACTCAAAGTGGATCAACATAAGAGCTAAAATTATAAAACTTAGAAGAAAACATAGGGATAAATCTTCATGACCTTGGACTTGACAATATTTTCTTAGATAAAACAGCAGTAGTAAAAGCAACAGAAAAATAAACTATACTTCATCAGAATTTAAAATTTGCATTAAACAAAAGACACTATCAAGATAGTGAAAAGACAGCTTACATAATTGAAGAAATATTTGCAAATTATGTGTCTGGTAAGGATCTAGTTTCCTGACTATACAAAGAATGACATCAATTAAACAACAATAAAAAGAAAACGCAATTACAAAATGGTCAAAGGACTTAAATAGATATTTCTACAAAAAAGATACACAAATGAAAAGCAAGCATATGAGGAGTTGCTCAGCATCATTAGTCATTAGGGAAATAGTGAGACTCATGAACCTGATTGGGCAATAGTGAGACTCATAAATTTGGTTGGGAAATAGTGAGACATAAACTCGTGGTTCTAGGCCTGCACCATGTTTTCTGAGGGTACCCAAAGTGGGTAGTTAGTCCCATGTCCCAGGAGGACCCCACATCCATATGGCTTCTAGGGGCAGTAAGCCACAGTGACACAGGCAGAGAGCAAGAGAATCAAGGAAAAGTCGAGACAGACAGACAAAGATACACACACACACACACACACACACACATGAGTCAGAATTGTACAGATAACAATGAGATTGAGAGAGGTACTAGCAGACAAACTGAGTTTGTTCCTCAGAATGGCTACCGAGAATCCTTTGTTCATGCCCTAAGATTCGTGTGAGTGCTCTAAAATCAAGGTCTCTTTATCTCCAGGTCTATGCAAGAAACCTTCACTATCAGCTCAGCTGTTTCCCATAATTTTTGGAGAGACTATGACTTTGTCCTGCAGGTCTGAGAGCTAATTTGACATGTAAAATTTATCCAGGAGGGGGGAGTCCCCTGGGTGCTGGCTCCCTGCACCTAGAATTGGTACATTCCAGGCTGACTTCCCTCTGGGCTCTACAACCCCAGCCCATAACAGGACCTATAGATACTACAGTTCTTTTAATGGCTCTCCCTGTGAGTGGTCAACCTGGAGAGACCCACTGCACCTTTCTGTCACAGGTGAGTAGCCCATACCTGCCACATGCCTTAAGATACACTAAATCATAGAGCTATATCTGAGAGACTTCCTGCTGAAGGTGTGAGATCATAGGGATTCCAAAAATAAAGAAACCATGAGAAATATAGAGAAGAAAAAAGAGTCTGAGTATGAGAGGGGCTTTCAGGTTGTAGGGTGGTAGACAGCACCCCTCCAAATTGCTGTATGGAAGCCCACTTTGGGATTCTATGTGTCCAGGTGAATGAAGAAAGAGGTCAGGGCAAACTCAGGAAGAGGAGAAGTCAGACAATATTTGAGGAGATGGGAAGTTGCATCAGCACCTCACCCTTATTCATTTCTCAGAAGTCCCCCCTAACCTCTCACCCACACAGAGATTTCCTTGTTGGAGAATATAGACATTTATCATTCCAACGGGAGACTATGACTCTTGTGCATCTTTCAACACCAGGCATCCTCTTTACATCTTGACATCTTATGAAGGGAGTCGTCCCCAAAGGATGTTAAATAGGGACTTCAGGATACCCAGAAACCCTGAGGTTGGTACAGAGTTAGGGTGGCAGAAGACCAGCCCTCCAATGGTCCCACTGCAGTTGGGAAAGGAATGACTTGTGCTCACCACTTTACTGGGTTTTTTTCAAGGAACTCCTGATAGTACTTGTTCATCACCCACAGAACCAATCCCTGAATGTGGTAAGCCAAAAGGACTCTTAGCCAAGTTTGTAAATCCCCGGGGAGAAAGAAGGCTTGGATATGAGTGGTGACCTTGCTATCTCCCATCTCTGTGACCTTAGGCTAGTCAACTCCCCTCTCTGGTCCTTAAATTCCCTATCATCATTTGAGACTGTATAAAAAAATCTGTATAAAAATCTGTTAAGGCTTTTTAGCCTCTGATGCACTGAGTGTCGTGCTGGATCACAGACCCTCTGCCTCATCCTGTGCAGGTCCTGAGCCAGGTAGTTGAAAAAAAAAAGATTTTGGCAGCTGATAACAGGATAGACATGCTTTATTCCAGGCATGAGCTCCACTGCCAGGGGTTCACAGCCACTGCCTTTTATACCAAAAGTACACAATAATAGCAACGAGCCAAGGGCTACATGGGCACACGTGCGCACTAACACTGTTACATAATTTGTTTACAACAGATATGCTGAATCATACCCAGCTGGATATGAGGCGAGAGGGCCTGACTAAACTAACTCCATTTTCCTCACACTGAGGAATCACCCAAATAGGAGGAAGAAGTCAGAGTGAACCTGAATCCCTGCTCAGAAGTGATTCTAATCCTCCTTCCATCAGCATCTGTGAGAATGGGAATGACGTAGGAAAGGAACAAACACCTAGATGTTGGGGTGAAGTAGGAATAGAGTAAGGGGATGAGAGTTCCTGACATTGTGTCGTGTTGCAGAGATACTGAAGGACATTCATCAGAAAGGTTCCAGGAAGGTTCAAGAAAATTTCCCCAGGATGAGGGAAAAGGAAATGACAGAGACCCTCAGCCATGGATACCACTAGGGTGTTCGTGATAATATAAGGAGAATGGGCAGGTGTCTCAAAAGGAAGAATTTTGTCAAGGTGAGATGGGATATGGGCTCCATTTCTGAGCTCTTGGGGAGGGAAGGGGCCTGGCCTACATATAAAGGTCTCTGATTCTCTCCCAGCCCCCATTCTCTAGGATGAAACTGTGGAGAATCCCGTCATGATGAGTGTGGCAGACTTGCTCTTCCTGGTTCTGCTGGCAATGCTGGCTGAGGCCTGGGGGAGCCGTGAGGGGCCAGAGTTGGACACGGAGGAAAGTTGACTGAACCTGGCAGGAGTGTAAAGAGAGTCTGACATATAAAAACCTCACCTTCTGAAGACCAAGAAAGAGACTTGGAAAACACACAGGGAAGGGCAGTGACATGCTTGGTTCCATTCACAGACAACCAGCCAAAGATCATTTTCATTTCTCTGCTGGATTCCCTGCCTTCTGCTCGACACATGTAATGTTCCACTTTGTATATGTTTCTTCTTTTCTTTCTCCTTTTTGCCCTTCTTCCTTTAACCTTTTTCCTCAGAGTTTTCCTTATTGTTAACTTTTCAGTTTCCTTTATGTGTGCATGGATACAAGTGTCAAAAATCTCATGAAGAAACCAAGAGATGATAAAATTACAATATATCAAAAACTGTTGAACGTAATAGCAAAAGGAGAAGTCATGCATCCTCAATATCAGGAATGAACAACACCTCTACTGATTTTACAAACTTTTAAAAAAAACTTAGGTATGGGCCGGCCTGGTGGCGCACTGCTACAGTGCACCGCTTGAGAGCGCAGCGGCGCTCCCGCCGAGGGTTCGGATCCCACATACAGACCGGTTCCCGCTCACTGGCTGAGTGCGGTGCGGGCACAACACCAAGGGTTGCGATCCCGTTACCGGTCAGTAAAAAAGACAAAAAGGAATTAAAAAAACAAACAAACTTAGGTATGTTTTCCTAAATAATAAATGTCCCCTTTGGAACTTGACTAAGGAAATAGTCACACATACATTCTTTTAATAATCTTTCATTTTACTCACCACATTTGAAATTTGAGCTACATTGCTGTTTGTAGTTTGCATTTGCTATGGGTCAAATGTGTCCCATAAGAGTTCATGTGTTAGAAACTTGACCTCCACTGTGACAGTATTAAGAGGGTGGGAAATCCGATTGTAGTATTAGAAAGGTGGGGCCTTTGAGAGGTGACTGAATCATGAGGACTGCCCCCTGGTGAATGAATTAATCCCTACATGGAGTAATGGGTTGATGGCTTAATGGGCTGTCATGGGTGTGGTTCTGATGTCTACATAAGGAGAGCAGATGAAAAGACTAGCTCTCTTGCTCTTGGTATTTTTCCCATGTGACACTCTACATTGCTGCGGAAAGTCACCACCAAGAAGAAGGCCCTCACTAGATGCATCCCCTGGACCATGGACTTCCCCGCATTTGAAATTGTGAAAAATAATTTTTTTACAGATTACCCAGTTTCAGGTATTCTGTTTAAGCAACAGAAATGGACTAATACAGAATTTGTCTATTTTCATTGCCACATAACATTCTACCAAGTGTATTTACCACACTGTTTTACTGTCTTGGTAGATGGGCGTTTGCATTTTATAGCTTTTGGCTAATAAGAACAGCACCGCTATCGAATTTGTGAATGTGTTCTCCTACATATTCACATGTACACATTTTTCTCAAGGGTTTATGCTTAAGGGTCATAGCTGTGTGTCTCTTCCTTTTAACTAGATGATTCCAATCTACTCTCTCAATTGTTTAAAGCAGTTGTATTCCTACTATTAATGTACTGAGATTTTACACGTTCAATATTCTTGCCAAAACATAACGTTGCTATTTTTTCTATTACCTCCATTGTGCATGACTTTGGTATTACAACGTTACTGAAACCACACTATAGCCATGAGGCAGAAATTATCACAACATTTAAATAAAAGAAAACATAGTTGCACATGGAGGATATCAGAGAGAGATGTTGCCGCCAGCTCATACTCACAAAAGACAATTCTGTCTATGACTTTCCAATTCTGCATTCAGTGATGTCACACTGGCACATTGAAGTTTGTGAGAAAGGTGTATTTAGACCACAGAAAACAGAAAATGCTATAAATCAGGGCTTTTTTAAATGCTTTTTCCCAGAGAGCTGGCTTACCAGCACACCATGAAGCTGACTCTTCAAGCACCAGTGTGTCGATTCCAAGTGATGATATTCTGGAGAAAAGGAAAGAAATTGCAGTATTTAGAGCAGGTGACAGGGCATCATTTTAGACTTATCTTTTGAAATCCAAAACCTAATTTTTGCCCATTTATTCCGTTACTAATTTAAATTCCATGCTCAGAGCTGAAGAGATATGGAACAGGTAGTACATAGCAGGAAATGTGACAATTAAAATATTTTTTAAAGTATTACATGATAGTGGAACACTGCAGAAAGTCACAGAAGTGAGGACCAAACCTGTCCTGGGGAATGTAGCTTCACCCCTAGGGGAGAGAAAGGAAGGTAAGGGGAAGTCAAGAAAAGTCAACAATGGTCAGGGAGAGGAGGAGAGGTAAGACAGCTGACTAGAGGAGCCCAGCTCTCTCCTCAGATGCAAAAAAAAAGTCCAAAACAACAGTTGGACAGTCACGCATTAAACTGAGTTTCTGGTAGAAAATGCTGGTATTCAGCAAAAGGGTGAGGAAGACCCTCTGAAGTTCAGAAATTTACAATGGTAGCACAAAATGTAAGTGAAGTGCCTGACCGGAATTGGCTTAAAGCCAGGAGAGACTTTTTAAAGCAGGAGGAGACATAGGCAAGGGGAGACTTAAACGTCCCAGTTAGCAGTGCAGATGTCTGCAATCCAAGCTACAAAGGCGTTGTGTGGCCCTTGAAGGCCATGTGCCCAGTGTAGGAAGCTGCTTGGAGCCCTTCTGACTGCATAAACCCACAGTGACAGCTCATGCTGCGGCCTCTCCTACCCCTTCCCCTGGGTCCCATGCTGGCTGCCAGATTCTGCCATCTTGGGATCAGAGTCAACACCCAAGTGCATTCTGCTCTGCAGCCCAATAGCCCCAACATCCCCGCAGCCCTAAGGCCCCTTCATCACACCATGACTCTGGCACCCAAGCCCACATGGTGCCCTGAACCCCTGGGAAGTGGTGGTCCAGAACAGTGATGAGGCCACTTCCAGGACGGGGAAGCCAGTGTGCACACATTCTGGAGCTAGAGAGCTGACTGATCAGGGCCTTTTTCTACTGCCAGTGGCTCTACTGTCTTCAGTGGAGCACCCACGCACCTCTCCCAGGGGAACAGAGTCCCACTGTGGCTCCAGCAAACCCTCCCACAGCCACTCATTTCAGCTGTGTTAGAAAAAGTAGCTCTCCATCTGGGAAACTGTAGCATGCCTGTGCACCTCTCTTAGGGGCACAGAACCCCGTATAAAGCTAGAATGAGCCTGCCCACAAACCAAGTGACCTTGCACAAGATGGCCCATTCCAACTGAGGAACTTCATAGTGACCCAATGTCTCTCTAGGGATACAGGGGCCTATCCATGGCTCAGCAACATCGCCCAGAGTGGCCCACTCTAGCTACGGAGCTGAAGAGTGACTCTGCATCTCTCTTAGAGTCACAGGGGCCTTCCCACAACCTTAGTGACCTTCTATTGGGTGGTCCACTCCAGATGAGAAGCTGCACAACAATCCGGGGTCTTGCTTGGGAGTATGGGGTCCTGTCCACAGCCCCAGCAACCCTGCCAAGAATGGCCTGTTCCACCTTGGGAGCTTCAGAGTGGCCTAAAATTTATCTTGAAGGTACAGGGTCCTTCCCACAGCCCCAGAAACTTCAGCCAGTGTGGCCCACTCCAACAGAGAAGCTGAAGAGCACCCCACAGTCTCTTTTGGGAACACAGGGCTACACTCATGATTCCAGCAACCTTAACCAGAGTGATCCATGCAGCTGAGGAGCTACAGATCAACCCAGTATCTATCTCTCTTGAGGGTGCAAGGCTCTGCCCACAGCCCCAGAAATCTCACCCATAGAAGTCCACTTTAATGGTGAAGCTGCAGAGTACCTTAGTATCTATCTTAGAAGTGCAAGGTCCCACTCACAAACCTGGTAACTTTGTCCAGACTGTCCCAATCCAGCTCAGGAGCTCTAGAGAGCCCCAGTATCACTCTTGGGGGTACTGGGGCCCACCTATGACCACAGTGGCCTCAACCAGAGTGGCCCATCCTAGCTGAGCAGTTTCAGAGGGCCCCAGAGTCTCTCTTGGGAGAACAAGCTCCCACCTGCAGCCCCAGCAACCTTGCCTAGTGTCACCCACTTCAGCTGAGGAGCTGCAGAGTACCTCAGCATCTCTCTTGGGAGTCCAAGATTCTGGCAGTGGCCCCAGAGACCTCATCTACAGTTGTCAACTCCTGCTGAGGAGCTGAGGAGCACCTTATCATTTCCCTCAAAGTCCAAGTTTCTGGTCACAGCCTCAGAAATTTCAAGCAGTGCTGCCCAATCCAGTTGAAAAGCTACAGAGCACCCTGATGCTTCACTCAAGAGCCCAAGACATCATCCCTAACCCCAGTGTCTTAGTCTGTTTCTGTTGCTATAACTACATATGTGGAACTGGATGATTTACACAGAAAATGAAATTTATTGCTTACAGTTTCTGAGGCTGGGAAATCCAAAGTCCAGGGAACACATTGGGTGAGGTCTTAATGGTGGTGACAGTAATGGCAGAGTATCAAATCGTAAAAATGGTACAGCAGAGAGAGAGACAGACTCTTTGTGCTCCCCTTTTAAAGCCCTCAGAACCACACCCATGACCATCATTTTTAATCCATTCATTACGGCATGGTTCTACAAACTAATTGCCTTTTCAAGGCCACGCCTTTCAATTACCATAATAGATTTCCCACCCTCAACAGTTACATTGGGGATTAAGCCTCAGTGAGGTTAGTGGGCATCCAATTTACAGCACCCAGTGATCTAGCCCAGTGTATCACACTACAGCAAGGAGCTACCAAGCACACCAGTACCTATGCCATGGAGGCACTCACAGACAACTCCAATGGTGAATACAGAGAAATAACATGAAGGTTATATTACTGCACTCACCCAGAACCAAACCTAAAATACCCTGCCTTACTGACACTATAGAACACATCTACAGGAAAGAGTCTCTACTTTCGAACTACTCCAGATAATTAGAAGAAGCATGTTCCACCACATGCCCAGACATCAACATAGGGATATGAAAAAAACAGAAAAACAAGGAAACATGACACCCCCAAAGCAATACAATAATTTTATAGTACCAGACTCCAAAGAAAAGGAAACCAATGAAATCCTTGAAAAGGAATTCAAAACAATAATCTTAAGGAAACTCAATGAGATGCAAGAAAACACAGATAGACAACATAACAAAATGAGATTTTAAAAATTTAAAATCTTGGGCCGGCCCAGTGGCGCACTGCTACAGTGCGCCGCTTGGGAGCGCGGGGGCACTCCCGCCAAGGGTTCGGATCCCACATACGGACCGGCCGCTCACTGGCTGAGTGGGGCGCGGGCACAGCACTGAGGGTTGCAATCCCGTTGCCGGTCCCGGTCCGGTACGGGCGCGACACTGAGTGTCACGAAAAAAGACAAAAAGGAAAAAAAATTTTTTTAATCTAAATAAGAAATTCAATGAAGTATAGATATATCATTGTATTAGTCCATTTGTGTTGCTATAACAGAAATACCTGAGACTGGGTAATTTATAAAGAACAGAGGTTTATTTGGCTTATGATTCTGGGACAGCTGCATCAGGCATGGGCCTCAGGCTGCTTCTACTCATGGCAGAAAGTGGCAGGCAGCCAGTGGGGACAAGCTGATCACATGGTGAGAGGAAGCAAGAGAGAGAGAGAGAGGAGGTGCCAGGGTCTTTTAAACAACCAGCTCTTGTGGGAACTAGTAGAGCAAGAACTCACCCATTAATCCCCTCTCCCCCAGGGAGAACATTAATCCATTCATGAGGGATCTGCCTCCATGACTCAATCGGTTTCCAACACTGCCACATTGGGAATCAAATTTCCACATGAGTTTTGGAGGTGACAACAATCATAAAAAAGAACTAATCAGAAATTTTGGAGCTGAAGAATTTATTAAAAGAAATGAAAGAATACAACCAATAACTTAAGCAAAAGGCTAGATCAAGCAGAAGAAAGAATTTCACAACATGAAGACAAGCTTTTTGAAATAACCCAGACAAAAAAAATAGAACTAAAAAAGTAAAGAAAGCCTTCAAGATCTATGGGACAACTTTAAGCATACAAATATCTGTATTACATTATGAGTCTTCTGGAAGAGGAAGAAAAGGGAAAAGCCATTAAAAACCTATTCAAAAATATAATAGCTGAAAACTTCCAAAGTATTGAGGGAGATATGGACTTCCATATCTAAGAGGCTTAAAGATCCCCAACAGATTTAACTCAAAAAGTTCTCTCTGAGACACATGGTAGTCAAGTTGTCACATGTCAAAGACAAAAAGAGAATTCTAAAAACAGCAAGAGAAAAGCATCAAGTCACCAGCAAAGGAACCCCCATCAGATGAACAGCAGATTTCTCAGCAGAAACTTTACAGGCCAGGAGAAGAGTGTGATAATATGTTCAAAGCACTGAAACAAAAAATTTGCCAGACAAAAATAGTGTACCCAGCAAAGCTACCCTTTACAAATAAAGGAGAAATAATGTGTTTCTGTGAAACTGTGGGAGTATATCACCACTAGGCTGAGCCTATAAGAAATCCTTAAGGGATCCCTACATCTGGAAGCAAAAGAATGATAGCTACCATCATGATAACACAAGAAAGAATAAAACTCACTGGTAGAGAAGCTATGCAAACAAAAAATAGAAATTATATCTTGTCACTGCAAAAACTACCAAATATCAAATACAGGCAATAAAAGAGAAAGAAAGGATCAAATGATATATAAAACAACCATTAAAACTTAACAAAATGTCTGGAGTAAAGCCATACCTTTCAATAACAACATTGATTGTAAATGAATTAAATTCCCAATTTAAAAGATACAAACTGGCTCAATGGACTAAAAGACAAGATCCAATGATAAGCTGCCTACAAGAAACTCACCTCACCTGTAAAGACACACATGGACTAATACTGAAGGAATGGAAAAATATATAAGCTATACTTATACCAAATAAAATAGACTTTAAACAAAAAACTGTTTTAAAAAGACAAATAAGAACATTATATAATGATAACAGATCAATTTAACAAGAGAACATAAGGATTGTAAATATATATGCACCCAACCTCAGCCACGCAGATATATAAAGAAAACATTACTGGGTCTAAAGGGAGAGATAGACCCAAATATAAAAATAGTTGGAGACTTCAACACCCCTCTCTCACCATTGGACAGATCATCTAGACAAAACATCAACAAAGAAACATTGAATTTAACCTGCACTATAGACCAAATAGACTTGACAGACATTTACAGAACATTTACCCAATATCTGCAGAATGTACATTCTTCTCATCAGCACGTGAATCATTCTCCAGGAGGTACCACATGTTATGCCACAAATAAAGTCTCAACAATTTTTTTAAAAATTAATATCTTATTAAGTATCTTTGCAGAACACAATGGAATAAAACTATAAATCAATAACAAGCAAAACTTTGGAAATTGTGCAAATACATGGAAATCAAGCAACATGCTTCTGAAAGACCAATAAGACAAAGAAAAAATTAAGCAGGAAATTTAAAAATTCCATGAAATAAATAAAAACAGAAGCACAACATACTAAAAGCTATGGGATACTGCAAGAGTAATACTAACAGGAAAGTTTATTGCCATAAGTGCTTACATCAAAAAAGTAGAAAGATTTCAAATTAACAACATAAGGTTGCACCTGAAAGAACTAGAAGAACAAGACCAATCCAATCTCAAAACTAGTATACAAAAAGAAATAATAATGATCAGAGCAGAGCTAAATGAAGTAGAGACTAGAAAAAATGGTATAAAAGATTAATGAAACAAAAAGTTGATTTTTAAAAAAGATAAACAATTGGGCCGGCCTGGTGGCGCACTGCTATAGTGCGCCACTTGGGAAGTGCGGTGGCGCTCCCACCAAGGGTTCGGATCCCACATACAGACCGGTTCCCGCTCACTGGCTGAGCGAGGCGCGGGAGCGACACTGAGGGTTGCGATCCCGTTGCCGGTCCCGGTCCGGTACGGGGGCGACACTGAGGGTTGCGATCCGTTGCCGGACACGGAAAAAGACAAAAAGGAAAAAAAAAAAAAAACTTCATGGAAGGATTTATAATATCTTTTAATTCACTTTTTCCATGAACTTTTTGAAGTACCTTTGTATGTATTCACTTTCTGTTTT